>NC_045452.1:32695598-32757222 GCF_002776525.5 Piliocolobus tephrosceles
AAATAAATAAATAAATAAATAAATAAATAAATAAATAAATAAATAAAATGGTTGTAGGAGATGTGAGAATGAGGACCAAGTCAAAATAGATTGTCACAGACACACACACACGATCCCTGCCTAGCTATCTGGAGGTAGGTAGAGTTGAGTGCAGGTAGGTGCTCCCGTGCACTGGCCCAGAGAGTGATGGATTCACAGACTCAAAAGCCATGATGATGAGCTGGGGTCTCCCTGCCCCCACCCAGTCCACCAGTGTCATGGACTAGTCCCCCACCCTCCAAATGTACCTGGAGAATGGCAGCTCTCTCCTTAGTCGAATACAAGGAGTTGGTTAGGGAATGGAGGTCAGGTCCACCCTGGTGAGAGGTGAAGCCAGCTGGGCTTCTGGGCCGGGTGGGGACTTGGAGAAGTTTTCTGTCTAGCTAAAGGATTGTAAACACACCAATCAGTGCTCTGTGTCTAGCTAAAGGTTTGTAAACACACCAATCAGCACTATGTAAAAATGCACCAGTCAGCACTCTGTAAAATGGACCAATCAGCGCTCTGTAAAATGGACCAATCAGTAGGATGTGGGCAGGGCCAAATAAGGGAATAAAAGGTGGCCACCCTAACCGGCAGCAGCAACCCACCCCGGTCCTCTTTCACGCTGTGGCAGCTTTGTTCTTTTGCTCATCACAGTAAATCTTGCGGCTGCTCACTCTTTGGGTCCACGCTACCATTATGAGCTGTAACACTCACCGTGAAGGCCTGTGGCTTCATTCCTGAAGTCAGCAAGACCACAAACCCATCGGGAGGAACAAACAACTCCGGACGCACCACCTTTATGAGCTGTAACACTCACCGCCAGGGTCTGCGGCTTCATTCCTGAAGTCAGTGAGACCACGAACCCACTGGGAGGAACAAATAACTCCAGACACACCATCTTCAAGAACTGTAACACTCACTGAGATGGTCCGTGGCTTCATTCTTGAAGTCAGCCAGACCAAGAACTCACCGGAAGTAATAAATTCCAGACACAATTTGCCCACCACGAAGGGACACTCACCAAGCAGTGAGTACCATCGGACCCCTTTCGCTTGCTATTCTGTCCTATTTTTCCTTAGAATTTGGGGGCTAAATACCGGGCACCTGTTGGCCAGTTAAAAGCGACTAGCACAGCCTCCCGACTAAAGATATGGGTGTCAGGCTTTCTGGAAAAGAGCTCTCTAACAACCGCTGACTCTTCAAAGTTGGGAGTGTTGGTTTGCCTAGAACCAGCTTCTGCTTTTCCTGTACTTCTAGGCTGAGCCAAGGGTCGACAGAGAGGAAAGTCATTCAGCTCTGGGTCCCGACAACAAGTTGGTTGACCCTGCAGCCATGAGCAGAACTCTCAAAGTCATGTTGCACAAGCGAGACTCGCCCATCTATCCTATCTATCCTGACCCTTGCCTCCTGGGTCCTAATGCCTGTCAGACAAACTTCCTCTCACCACTCTTCTCCAAAGCTAGTCTTGCTTCTAAAATTCACTCCCTGTCTCTGGTGCTTTTCTAGTTTCTCCTATAAGAATGGTTTCTAGTATAACTTCAGGACTCTGTTACCTTCTTTAAGCACCCAGGCTCACCAATCAGAAAGACATAATTTTTGCCCAAAGCCCCATCAGGGTGGGGGACTATCTGGAATTTTAGGATCCCTCCTCAGACTAGCAAGCCTAACAAAAGCTATTCCTGAAGCTAGGATATGGGGAGCCTCAGAAATGGTATCCTTCCTATTCAAATGAGGACAAAAGGCATCACTCTTCCAACCCTGGAGATCCCTTCCCTCCCTCAGGATATGGCCCTCCACTTCATTTTGGGGGCATAACATCTTTATAGGACAGTGGTAGGGTCCCAATACTAACAGGAGAACACTTAGGACTCTAAAAGGTTTTCGAGAATGTGTTGGTAAGGGCCACTAAACCCGACCTTCCTCGGTCCTCCTTGTGGTCTAGGAGGAAAATTAGTGTTTCTGCTGCTGCGTCAGTGAGCACAACTGTTCTGATCATCAGGGTCCAGGGACCGTTGTGGGTTCTTGGGCAAGAGGTGTTTCTGCTGCTGCACCGGTGAGCACAACTATTCCTATCAGCAGGGTCCAGGGACCATTGTGGGTTCTTGGGCAGGGGTTGTTTCTGCTGCTGCATCGGTGAGTGCAACTATTCTGATCAGCAGGATCCAGGGACTGTTGTGGGTTCTTGGGCAGGGGGAGAAACAAACCAAAACCATGGGTGGTTTTGTCTTTCAGATGGGAAACACTCAGGCATCAACAGGCTCACCCTTGAAATGATCCTAAGCCATTGGGCCCAATTTGACCCACAAATCCTAAAAAAGAAGTGGCTCATTTTTTTCTGCACTATGGCTTGACCCCAATATTCTCTCTCTGATGGGGAAAATGGCCACCTGAGGGAAGTATAAATTACAGTACTATCCTGCAGCTTGACCTTTTCTGTAAGAGGGAAGGCAAATGGAGTGAAATACCTTATGTCCAAGCTTTCTTTTCATTGAAGGAGAATACACAACTATGCAAAGCTTGCAATTTATATCCTACAGGAGGACCTCTCAGCTTACCCCCATATCCTAGCTTCCCTATAGCTCCCCTTCCTATTAATAAACCTCCTCCAGGCCGAGCACAGTGGCTTGCACCTGTAATCCCAGCACTTTGGGAGGCTGAGGCAGGCAGATCACTAGGTCAGCAGATTGAGACCATCCTGGCTAACATGGTGAGACACTGTCTCTACTAAAAATACAAAATATTAGCTGGGCATGGTGGCAGGTGCCTGTAGTCTCAGCTGCTCAGGAGGCTGAGGCAGGAGAATGGCATGAACCTGAGAGGAAGAGGTTGCAATGAGCCAAGATCACACCACTGCACTCCAGCCTGGGCGACAGAGCAAGACTCTGTCTCAAAAAAAAAAAAAAAAAAAAAAAAAAAAAACAGGCTTCCTCCAATTTCCCCCAACCAGAAGGAAACAAGCAAAGAAAGCTCCAAGGGACCACAAAAATCCCTGGGCTATTGGTTATGTCCCCTTCAAGCTGTAGGGGGAGGGGAATTTAGCCCAACCCAGGTACATGTCCCCTTCTCCCTCTCTGATTTAAAGCAGATCAAGGTAGATCTGTGGAAGTTTTCAGATGATCCTGATAGGTATATAGATGTCCTACAAGGTCTAGGGCAAACCTTTGATCTCACTTGGAGAGATGTCATGCTATTGTTAGATCAAACCCTGGCCTTCAATGAAAAGAATGCAGCTTTTGCTGCAGCCCGAGAGTTTGGAGATTATCTGGTAATTTAGTCAAGTAAATGATAGAATGACAGCCGAAGAAAGGGACAAATTCCCTACCAGTCAGCAAGCCATCCCCAGTATGGATCCCCACTGGGACCTCAACTCAGATCACGGGGACTGGAGTCATAAACATCTATTGACCTGTGTTCTAGAAGAACTAGGGGGAATTAGGAAAAAGCCCATGAATTATTCAATGATGTCCACCATAACTGAGGGAAAGGAAGAAAATCCTGCCTTCCTTGAGCGGCTATGGGAGGCCTTAAGAAAATATACTCCCCCGTCACCTGACTCACTAGAGGGTCAACTGATGCTAAAAGATAAGTTTATTACCCAACCAGCCACAGATATCAGAAGAAAGCTCCAAAAGTGAGCCCTGGGCCTTGAACAAAATCTGGAGGCATTACTAAACCCGGCAACCTCAGTGTTCTATAATAGGGACCAAGAGGAACAGGCCCAAAAGGAAAAGTGAGATTAGAGAAAGGCCTCAGCCTTAGCCATGGCCCTCAGACAAACAAATCTTGGTGGTCCAGAGAGGACAGAAAATGGAGCGGGCCAATCACCTGGTGGGGCTTGTTACCAGTGTGGTTTGCAAGGACCCTTAAAAAAGATTGTCCAACGAGAAACAAGCCACCCTCTCATCCATGTCCGCTATGCCGGGGCAATCACTGGAAGGCACACAGCCCCAGAGGACAAAGGTTCTCTGGACCAGAAGCCCCCTACCAGATGATCCAACAACAGGACTGATGATGCCCAGGGCAAGCGCCAGCTCATGCCATCACCCTCACTGAGCCCCTAGTATATTTAATCATTGAGGGCCAGGAAATTGACTTCCTCCTGGACACCAGCACAGCCTTCTCAGCATTAATCCTGTCCCGGATGACTGTCCTCAAGGTCCATTACCATCTGAGGAATCCTGGGACAGCCTGTAACCAGGTATTTCTCCCACCTCTTTAGTTGTAATTGGGAGACTTTGCTCTTTTTCACATGCCTTTCTTGTTATGCCTGAAAGTCCCACACCTTATTAGGGAGGGATATATTAGCCAAAGCTGGAGCTATTATCTACATGAATATGGGGAATGAGTTACCCATTTGTTGTACCCTACTTGAGGAGGTAATCAACCCCAAAGTGTGGGCATTGGAAGGACAATTTGGAAGGGCAAAAATTGCCCACCCAGTCCAAATCAGGCTAAAAGACCCCACCACTTTTCCTTATCAAAGGCAATATCCCTTAAGGTCTGAAGCTCATAAAGGATTACAGGATATTGTTAAACATTTGCAAGCTCAAGACTTAGTAAGGAAATGCAGTAGTCCCTGCAACACCCCAATTCTAAGAGTACAAAAACCGAATGGTCAGTGGAGACTAGTGCAAGATCTCAGACTCATCAAAGAGGCAGTAATTCCTCTATATCCAGTTGTATCCAACCCCTATACACTGCTCTCTCAAATGCCAGAGGAAGCAGAATGGTTCACTGTTCTGGACCTCAAGGATGCCTTCTTCTGTATTCTCCTGCACTCTGACTCCCAGTTTCTCTTTGCCTTTGAGGATCCCACAGACCACACATCCCAACTTATATGGACAGTCTTGCCCCACAGATTTAGGGATATCCCTCAGCTATTTGGTCAGGTACTGGCCCAAGATCTAGGCCATTTCTCAAGTCCAGACACCCTGGTCCTTTAGTATGTGGATGATTTACTTTTGGCTACCAATTCAGAAGCCTCATGCCAGCAGGCTACTCTAGATCTCTTGAACTTTCTAGTTAGTCAAGGGTACAAGGCATCTAGGTCAAAGGCCCAGCTTTCCCTACAGCAAATATCTAGGCCTAATCTTAGCCTGAGGGACCAGGGCCCTCAGCAAGGAACAAATATAGCTTATACTGGCTTATCCTTTCCCTAAGACATTAAAACAATTGCAGGGATTCCTTGGAATCATCAGCTTTTGCCAACTATGGGGTCCCTGGATACAGTGAGATGGCCAGACCACTCTATGCTCTAATCAAAGAGACCCAGGAGGCAAATACTCATCTAGTAGAATGGGAACCAGGGGCAGAAACAGCCTTCAAAACTTTAAAGCAGGCCCTAGTACAAGCTCCAGCTTTAAGCCTTCCCACAGGACAAAACTTCTCTTTATACATCACAGAGAGAGCAGGGATAGCTCTTGGAGTACCTACTCAGACTCGTGGGACAACAGCACGACCAGTGGCATACCTAAATAAGAAAATTGATGTAGTAGCAAAAGGCTGACCTCACTGTTTACAGGTAGTTGCAGTGGTGGCCATCTTAGTGTCAGAGGCTATCAAAATAATATAAGGAAAGGATCTCACTGTCTGGACAACTCATGATGTAACTGGCATACTAGGTGCCAAAGGAAGTTTATGGGTATCAGACAACTGCCTACTTAGATACCAGGCACTACTCCTCGAGGGACCAGTGCTCCAAATGTGTACGTGTGTGGCCCTCAACCCTGCCACTTTTCTCCCAGAGGATGGGGAACCAATCAAGCATGACTACCAACAAATTATAGTCCAGACTTATGCTGCCCAAGATGATCTCTTAGAAGTCCCCTTATCTAATCCTGATCTTAACCTATATACTGATGGACATTCATTTGTGGAGAATGGGATATGAAGGGCAGGTTATGCCATAGTTAGTGATGTAACCATACTTGAAAGTAAGCCTCTTCCCCCAGGGACCAGCACCCAGTTAGCAGAACTAGTGGCACTTACCCGAGCCTTAGAACTGGGCTCCCCTTTCTAGGTCCTGTGGCAGCCATCTTGCTATTACTCACCTTTGGGCCCCGTATTTTTAACCTCCTTGTCAAATTTGCTTCCTCTAGAATTGAGGCCATCAAGCTACAGATGGTCTTACAAATGGAACCCAAAATGAGCTCAACTAACAACTTCTACTGAGGACCCCTGAACCAACCTACTGGCCCTTTCACTGGCCTAAAGAGTTCCCCTCTGGAGGACACTTCAGCTGCAGGGCCCCTTCTTCACCCCTATCCAGCAGGAAGTAGCTAGAGTGATCATCGCCCAATTCCCAGCAGCAGTTGGGGTATCCTATTTAGAGGAGAGAATGAGAGGTGAAGCTGGCTGGGCTTCTGGATTGGGTGGGGACTTGGAGAACTTCTCTGTCTAGCTAAAGGATTGTAAACACACCAATCAGTACTCCATGTCTAGCTAAAGGTTTGTAAACGCACCAGTCAGCACTCTGTAAAAATGGACCAATCAGCACTCTGTAAAATGGATCAATCAGCGCTCTGTAAAATGGACCAATCAGCAGGATATGGGCAGGGCCAAATAAGGGAATAAAAGCTGGCCACCCCAACCAGCAGCAGCAACCCACTCAGGTCCCCTTTCACGCTGTGGAAGCTTTGTTCTTTCGCTCGTCACAATAAATCTTGCTGCTCCTCACTCTTTGGGTCCACACTACCGTTATGAGCTGTAACACTCACTGCAAGGGTCTGCGCCTTTATTCCTGAAGTCAGCAAGACCATGAACCCACTGGGAGGAACAAACAATTCTGGACACACCAGCTTTATGAGCTGTAACACTCACCACGAGGGTCTGAGGCTTCATTCCTGAAGTCAGCAAGACCATCAACCCACCAGGAGGAACAAACAACTCCAGACACACCATCTTTAAGAACTGTAACACTCACCTTGAGGGTCTGCAGCTTCATTCTTAAAGTCAGTGAGACCAGGAGCCCACTGGAAGGAATAAATTCTGGACACACTGGGAAAGCTAGACTTTCTCTAATCCTGGCTTTTTTGGGCCCAGAAGGTTCTGCCCTTTGGGGTGGTGCCAAACACGCCTCCAGCATAAATGACTGCAGTTACAGCTGACGTGCACAGAAGCAGGGAGGGGGGTTTCTATCCTGCTCATTCTGTCTTTCCTTCCTGGTGAGAAAGTGGTCTTTAATCATAAAATATGTTATTCCGATTATGGCATGAAATGGGGTTAAATATCAGCAAGGTGATGGTTTGCTTCTCTGCTGGATGTTTAATTTTTTTTTTTTTTTTTTTTGAGAGGGAGTCTTGCTCTGTTGCTGAGGCTGAGGCTGGAGCACAGTGGTGCAATCTTGGCTCACTGCTACCTTCACCTCCCAGGTTCAAGTGATTCTCCTGCCTTAGCCTCCCGAGTAGCTGGGGCTACATGCCTGGCTAATTTCTGTATTTTTAGTAGAGACAGGGTTTGCCATGTTGTCCAGGCTGGTCTCGAACTCCTGACCTCAAGTGATCTGACTGCCTCAACCTCCCAAAGTGCTGGGATTACAGGCTAGATGTTCTACTTTGATCCCAAACCAGCAGCTCTGCTCAATGCCAAGAGGGTGCTGGACCCCATGGGGACGGACAGGAGGAAGAAGGTTTGCAGGGACAGGAGGACCCAGGCAGAGACTGAAGAGGGGAAAACCCAAACAGAAGAATTTCAGGACACTTGCTGCAGCTGCATGTGTAAACCTGAAAGTTGAAGTGATGGGGAAGATATAGAATTGCTTTGGCTTTTTATCTGGGTCCTGCTGGTCTGTGGTGTGCCGATGGTAACCTCTCCTCATCTTCTAGCACAACTGGGATGTATCTTTCAGATGCTGCAGGGCTTGACGGAAGATCTAAACTATTTGCCTGGACGTTCTCCCTGCTATTGTGATCAGCCTCATCTGTCTGAAACCTTGCTGACCGCAGCTTATCTGGTGTTGGACCAAATGGCCCCAGAGTCTCTGTATCCTCTTCAGGGTGACCTGTGCATATCCTCTATCCCTGCTCCCGCAAGCCACAGGCTGACCTAGCTGGCCCTCAACTGCATGGGCCCTAATGAGGTACATTCCTTTTGAATCCAGGCCCTCCCTTTAGTTTGGAAGATTGCTGGAAATAACTTGCTTTCCAAAAGGAGATAGTGAGAAATGGATTCAGGAGTTTCTTAAATCCAGTTGCAAAGATTTGGGGGAATTAAGAAATTAAGAGCTTGGTAAAGAAGACATTAGGGGAGTGCAGAGAGAGGAAATCACTATTCCCCCCACCTTTCAAAGACAGGAGGAGTCATAAATACCACTGCAGTCATGTCCGTGGTGTAGAGAGCATAGTGACAGATCCCACAGTGTGATTTGCTGAGACTTCAGATCCAAAGATGAGACAGATAATGAGCCAAAGAAGAAGAAAACAGGACAGAAAAAGAGTATCACTTTAGAAAGGGAAAGTTCACACCCCAAGCAGGTTTTTGTTAAGAAATATGGTAATTTTTTTTTTTTTTTTTTTTTTTTTTTTTTGAGACAGAGTCTTGCTCTCGTGCAGTGGCACTATCTCAGCTCACTGCCGCCTCCACCTCCGGGGACCACGCCATTCTCCTGTGTCAGTCTCCCGAGTAGCTGGGCCTGCAGGAGCCCACCACCACACTTGGCTAAATTTTTTTTGTATTCTTAGTAGAAATGGGGTTTCACCATCTTGGCCAGGCTGGTCTCGAACTCCTGACCTCAAGTGATCCCCCTGCCTTGGCCTCCCAAAGTGCTGGGATTACAGGCATGAGCCACGGCACCCAGGCAGAAATATAGTAGTATTAATGTTTTCCCCCTTTAAGTAAGATAGGAAGGCTGAAGGAAAATGTTCCAGATAGGACTCAGCTATAAACTATTAAGGATGGCAGCTGTCTCTTTAAAAAAAAAAAGGTGGGGGGGCTAGACGTGGCCGCTCACCCCTGTCATCCCAGCACTTTGGGAGGCCAAGGAGGGTGGATCACCTGAGGTCAGGAGCTCAAGACTAGCCTGGCCAACATAGTGAAACCCCATCTCTACTAAAGTACAAAATTATCCAGGCGTGGTGGTGTGCACCTGTAATCCCAGCTACCTGGGAGGCTGAGGCAGGAGAGTTGCTTGAACCGGGAAGGTGGAGGTTGCAGTAAGCTGAGATCATTCCACTGCACTCTAGCCTGGGCAATAAGAGCGAAACTCTCTCAATCAATCAATCAAGAAAAGAAAAGAAAAAAATCAGGCTAGCATGGTAGTATGTACCTGTAGTCCCAGCTACTCCAGGAAGCTAATGTGGGAGGATCACTTGGCCCTGGGAGGTTGAGGCTGCAGTGAGCTGTGATTGAACCACTACACTCCAGCATGGGTGACAGCAAGACTTTGTCTCTTAAAAAAAAAAAAAGACTGGGTGGAGTGGCTCACACCTGTATTCCCAGCAGTTTGGGAGGCTGAGGCAGGCAGATCACGAGGTCAGGAGTTTGAGACCAGCGTGGCCAACATGGTGAAACCCTGTCTCTACTAAAAATACAAATATTAGCCAGGCATGGTGATACGGGCCTGTAATCCCAGCTACTTGGGAGGCTGAGGCAGGAGAATTGCTTGACCCAGAGGCAGAAGTTGCAGTGAGCCGAGACTGCACCACTGCACTCCAGCCTGGGTGACAGCACAAGACTCCGTCTGAAAAAAAAAGAAAAAAGAAAAAAAAGGCTGGGAGTGGGGGCAAGAAAAGAAAAAAAAGGATGGCAGGATGTTTCAAAGAGAATCAGGAAAGACTTATTTGGGAAATTCATCAACCTCAGTGTTTTTTTTTTTTTTTTCCTAATTAATAGACTTTATTACATAGAGCTATCTTAGGTTTATAGAAAAATTGAGCAGAAAATGCACAGAGCTCCCACATTAACCCCCACTCCCAACACAAAGTTTCCTGTTACTAACATCTTGCCTTGGTGTGGTACATTTGTTACAATTGATGAAGCAATATTAACACATCATTATTAACTCAAGCCCATAGTTTACATTGGAATTCATTCTTTGCCTTGTAATTTATGGACATTTTTAATCTAAAAATAAATCTGTTTTCATAGGAGACATTATAAGTAGATGAAGAGACTCAAAAATGTATATAATTCCAAAAAAAAAAAAAAAAGCATGAACCTTTCTTTCCAGGATAAGATACATACAAAAAAAACAAACAAACAAACAAAAAAAAAACACCCCTTTTAAAGTCTCTTCTGATGGCAGGACTCTTGGGTTCTAGAATGACTTGGAGCTCTCAAGAACAACAGTTTAGAAATTAGGCACGACAAAGGGTAGTCCAATCTTTCAGTGCAGGGTATAAAGCACCTTAAAAAATATTTTGTACTTACTATCACTGAACTATATACACTTAAAAATGGTAAAATGGGCTGGATGTAGTGGCTCATGCCTATAATCCCAGCACTTTGGGGGTCTGAGGAGGGAGGATAACTTGAGCCAGGAGCTCAAGACCAGCCTCGGCAACATAGCAAGACCTTGTCTCCACAAAAAATTAAAAAAAAAAAAATTAGCCAGGTATGGTGGTGCATGACTGTGGTCCAGATATTCAGGAGGCTGGGGTGGGAGGACTACTTGAGCCTGGGAGGTCGAGGCTGCAGTGAGGTGAGCCGTGACCACATAACTGCACTCCAGCCTGGGCAATAGAGCGAGACCTGGTCTCAAAAATAAAAGGTTAAAAAGGTCAATTTTTATGTACAATTATACAAATTCATGTAAAATTGTACAAATGTACAATTGTGTACATTTTACCATGAGAAAAAAAGTTTTAAAGAATTACCTAAGAGAGCTTATCCACAAGTGGTGTGACTCAATCAGTTGGGTGGAAACCAATTTCCAGGGCAGAAAGCTGTGAAATATTCATCTCTGAATAAGCAAGATGAATACCTGTGAGAGGGCTCATTAGCAAGTCATGTTTCAGAATCACACAGCAACATTAGCTTTTAAAACAGTGATACTTTAAGCATGGCTTCTATTCAGACACAGGCTCCCTTCACAGAAGGAAGGTGGAAAAGGCTCATGTGAAGGTTGCTTTCCTGTTCTTGGACTTCTGACATCCCTCGGGCCAGCCCTCAGCAGTGAGCCAACCCACAAGGCCATCCACCTGCTCAGGATCCAGTCCAGTGGGAAGGCAGCTGCCCTCTTGGATGATCCTGGCACCATATTGGAAAGAGTCCATCTGTGGAGGCCATCAGAGATTTGATCACCTCAGCCGTCGTTCAGCTGAGCCTCCGGGGGCTTGGGGGATTTTCGTGCTGTTGGTGTTGACAATGACATAATCCTGGCTGTAAGTCATGTAAGTGTGCTTCTCCACAGACACACACCAAGCACTAGACGGTGCCATTCTGTCCCACATGACTGTATGAAAAGTCTTCTTAAAGACTGAGAAGACTCACCATACAGAGCTTCGTTCCTTGAAACCCTAAGCTGGAACCCTGAAACCTTGGTTTCTTTTTCAGCTACCGTTAGGCTGAAATTAATCATAGCCTTCCCAAGGATTGGTTTCTTCTCAAAGAGTTTTAACTTATAAATAGGCCCAAAGATTTAAAAAATACAAATGTTTATCATTAAATGAAATCATGCAAAGTGAAAGTGCCTGGAATAATGCTTGGCTAATAGCTGGTACATGGGAAATTCTTGTTTTCCACCTCCATGTACTCCAGACGCAGCTTAGAAAATCAGGTAACTTGGCCGGGCTCAGTGGCTCATGCCTGTAATCCCAGCACTTTGGGAGGCCAAGGCGGGCAGATCACGAGGTCAGGAGTTTGAGGCCAGCCTGGCCAACATAGTGAAACCCCATCTCTATTAAAAATACAAAAAATTAGCTGGGCATGGTGGCAGGCACCTGTAATGCCAGCTACTTGGGAAGCTGAAGCAGGAGAATGGCTTGGAGAGGTTGCAGTGAGATGAGATTGTGCCCCTGCACTCTAGCCTGGGTGACAGTGC
Source organism: Piliocolobus tephrosceles (assembly GCF_002776525.5). NCBI lineage: Eukaryota > Metazoa > Chordata > Mammalia > Primates > Cercopithecidae > Piliocolobus > Piliocolobus tephrosceles. The sequence goes on from NC_045452.1 coordinate 32,707,600, forward strand.
AAGACTGTCAAAAAAGGGGAGAGAGAGAGAGAGAGAGAGAGAAAGAGAGAGAGAGAGAAAGAAAGAAAGGGAAAGAGAGAAAGAGAAAGAAAATAAATCAGATAACCTGCAGTTGTTAAGCCACTTCCATATCCTGGGCTTGGTTTGATGAGGGGGACCAACTAAAAGATTGATTACAATTATAAACCGTGGGTGGAGACAGTGGCTTACACCTGTAATCCCAGCACTTTGGGAGGCCAAGACAGGAGGATCATTGGAGGCCAAGAGTTCAAGATGAATATGGATAGTGAGACCTTGTTTCTGAAAAAAAAAAAATGTAAATTGTGATTATGATAAATGCTCAGGTATCAGCATAAAAGGTTGTTGCACAGTTTGTGTTCCCTTTTTTAGCACTCACTTTTTTTTTTTTTTGGTCAGGGTCTCACTCCATTGCCCAGGCTGGACTGCAGTGGCACAATCATAGCTCAGAATAGCCTTGACCTCCTGGCCTCAAGCAATCCTTCCACCTTGGCCTCCCAAAGCACTGGGATTACAGACATGACACACTGCACGTGGCCACTTTCAAGAGCACTGTGTATGAAACTGTTCTTCTTTGGGCAAGCCTCGACCTCCATTTGAAGACCCTCACTCTTCTGCTCTTGCCTCTGCGTATTCTATTGCTTGAAAGCATTCATTCTCACGGTACCCAAGTCAACATCCTAGTCCCAATTAGAGTCCTGAGGCCCACTTGTGTTCTAAATGCAGGTGGCATGTTTCCACTTCAATGTCCTGTCAATTATCTCCAACCTAAATGGCCTAAATGGCCTAAAAACAAATGTCCACCTCAGGATAGCCTATCCCTACCTTGCCTTCTTCTGTAGGCCAGGGTTATTCTCCAGGTCACTAAGTTGAAGTCTCCAAGGATCTTCAGAAGGAAGGAAAGGTGGCTAAAGCTTTGAGTGTCTTCCCTAGCATTGCTCTGTCCACGTAGACCCTTGGGGACAGGACTAGGTGAGACTAGTGAGGGGCCCAGGGGCAGGTGTGTCCCCTGAGAGTGGATGCCTCCTGACACTTTGCTTCCCACCTTACTTCTCCTGTTGACCCTTCCTTTCCATTCCCAGAGCCACAAGCCAGGTTCCTGAGCTGATTCTTACGATGACTTTCCAGATGGGTTTCCCACTTCCATCCTTCTTCTCCTTTTAGTCCAAGGACATTTCTACTGTTGCCTCCTCCCAGCATCATTCTGCTAGGCAGAATCACATCTCCCTATGTTCCTAGAACACCATGAAACCACTTCTCACCCAGGATTGTGGGTTCGGGGATTTGGTTGGTTTCCTTGGGGGTGCAGGGGAGACAGGGTCTCATTCTGTTGCCCAGGCTGCAGTGCAGTGGCACAATCATGGCCCACCACAGCCTTGACCTCTGGGGCTCAAGCAATCCTCCCACCTCAGCCTCCTAAGTAGCTGGGACTACAGGTGCATGCTATCATGCCCGGCTAATTTTTTTTATTTATTGTAGAGACCAATTCTCTCTATTTTGCTCTGGCTGGTCTTGAACTCTTGGGCTCGAGCAATCCTCCCACCTCGGTCTCCCAAAGCACTGGGATTACAGGCATGAGACCCGTGCCCAACCCAGGGTTGTGGTTTTTTTTTCTTGAGATATCTGTCCCTGTCTTGAAGGCAGGTGCTGTGACCATCCATCTTTGTGCCCCCACATGTAACAAAGTGGCATAATCACATAATGAGTAAGAGGAAGTCAGCGGGGTGGTTATGAATGTGGGTTCTGCGGTCAGGACAGCTGCATTCAAATCCTGCCTTGCCCCTTATCCACCTGTGGCAAGTCACTTAGCCTCCCTCACTCTTAGATTCTCCATCTCTAAAGCAAGATCATCAAACTATCTGCCTCATAGAACTGTTGGCAGCCGGGTGGTGGCTCACGTTTGTAATCCCAGCACTTTGGGAGGCCAAAGTGGGCAGATTGCTTGAGCTTAGGAATTTGAGACCAGCCTGGGCAACATGGTGAAACTTCATCTCTACAAAAACATTTGTTTTGAAAATGAGTCGGGCCTAGTGGCCGGTGCCTGTAGTCCCAGCTACTTGGGAGGCTGAGGTGGGAATATCGCTTGATCCTGGGAGGTGAAGGTTGCAGTAACCTATGACCACACCACTGCACTCCAGCCTAGGTGACAGAGCGAGACATTGTCTCAAAAAAAAAAAAAAAAGACTTGGCAGAGTTGAATAAGACTGTCACTGTCACAGGGCTTTCTTCAATAAACGCTAGTCACTATTTTTCTTTTTTTTTTTTTTTGAGATGGAGTCTGGCTCTGTCACCCAGGCTGGAGTGTAGTGGCAAGATCTCAGCTCACTGCAACCTCCACCTCCCAGGTTCAAGCGATTCTCCTGCCTCAGCCTCCTGAGTAGCTGGGATTACAGGTGCCCACCACCACACCTGGCTAATTTCTGTATTTTTAGTAGAGACGAGGTTTTGCTATGTTGGTCAGGCTGGTCTTGAAATCCTGACCTCAAGTGATCCGCCTGCCTCTGCCTCCCAAAGTATTGGGATTACAGGTGTGGGCCACCATGTCCGGCCCTCTTTTAGTTTGTTTGTTTGTTTGTTTGTTTTTTTGAGACAGGGTCTTGCTCTGCCACCCAGGCTGGAGGGCAGTGACTAAACATGGCTCACTACAGCCTCTACCTCCTGGGCTTAAGCAATCTTCCTGCCTCAGCCTCCCAAGTAGCTGAGACCACAGGCATGCACCACCACACCAAGTTAAGCCACTATTATTAATAAATGTTTGCTGAACCAAACTGAGTGACTTATACCTCAATGTCTGATCACTCTTCCTACATTTTCATTTTTTTTCCATCACTCTTCTGATCAAAATCTCTTAGAAGCTGGGCATGGTGGTACTCACTTGTGACCCCAGCTACTTGGAGGCTGAGGCTGGAGGATTCCTTGAGCTCAGGAATTCAAGACCAGCCTGGGCAACATAGCGATTCCCTGTCTCATAATGAATGAATGAATGAATGAAAAAATCTTCCAGGGTCCTGCTCCATGTGGATAAAACCCCAACTCCTTAGCTTAAGTAGAATTGTTTTTCCTCTTTTTTTTTTTTTTTTTTGAGATGGAGTCTCGCTCTGTCACCGGGGCTGGAGTGCAGTGGCCAGATCTCAGCTCACTGCAAGCTCCGCCTCCCGGGTTTACGCCATCCTCCTGCCTCAGCCTCCCAGTAGCTGGGACTACAGGCACCCGCCATCTCTCCCGGCTAGTTTTTTTGTATTTTTTAGTAGAGACGGGGTTTCACCGTGTTAGCCAGGATGGTCTCGATCTCCTGACCTCGTGATCTGCCCGTCTCAGCCTCCCAAAGTGCTGGGATTACAGGCTTGAGCCACCGCGCCCAGCCAAGTTTTTTTTCCTTTTAAAGCTAGAAGGAACTTTATTGATAATTTATTTTCTTATTTCTTTTTTTAGATTTGCCTTGGCATATAGACCTTTGAAAAAAATACATATATAGTTTTAATTATTAATAGTTTTTGGGGCAAAAGTGGTTTTCAGTTACATGGATGAATTGTATAGTGGTGAAATCTAAGGATTTATTTTATCTCTGTTTAAAAAGCACATTTAGGATTGTTTAAATGTTTCTTTCAACACTAGTTTTGTAAAGCTTATTTTGTAATTACTAGCCAGTCACAAGAAAACGAATCCATCAGAATGAACTTCTTAGGGAGCAGCTCTAAAAATCTGCCCATAATCCAGTGGCTCCCAGTCCTAGCTGCACATTAAAATCACCTGGGGCCTTTAAAAACATACCAGTGCCTGGGCCCAATCCCCAGAAATTCCAGTCTAATTGGTCTTGGGTGTGGCTGAGCACTGGGGTTTTTTTTTTTTTTAAAGCTCCCAGGTGAGTCAAATGTGCAGCCAGTGTTGAGTGGCACTGTTGTCACCTCTGCTTCTTCACACCCGAACCTTCATTTGTCGACTCATCTGCAACCACACAGTTCTCAGGTTCTTTCTCCTGGGCCCCATTTGCCTGGGATAGGGCGAACTCACCCCAGTTCCTGCCCTGGAGCAATTATACAGACGTACCTTCTAAGGCAAACAAGCCTTGTCTTCAAATCAGGCCACAAACACACCTTGACCCACCCTCATAACTTCCTGGATTCTTGATCTGGTTTATGGTTTACCGATAACATCCTGGATGGAGAACCAGTTTCGGACTTTCGGTGACCTAGTCACTCCTTGGCTGGGGCTGGAATTTCATGTTGTCTTGGCTCCTTGACGGTCCCAGAATGGGTGGTGATTATTTTTCTTTGGTCCTTGGTGCTGCACCCACTGAGTGCCACCTTGATAGGTTCAAGTTTCTCAGCTTTTGCAAACTGGACCCTCTTGCCCCCACCAGCCCCCAACCTCAGCCACTGGGGCCGTACAGGTCACCAGCTTCTACTCACTCTTCTGATAAACCACTAGGTGATGAACTGAACATTGAAAAACAAGGAAGAGGCCAGGTGCGGTGGCTCAAGCCTGTAATCCCAGCACTTTGGGAGGCCGAGACGGGCGGATCACAAGGTCAGGAGATCGAGACCATCCTGGCGAACACGGTGAAACCCCGTCTCTACTAAAAATACAAAAAAACTAGCCGGGCGAGGTGGCGGGCGCCTGTAGTCCCAGCTACTCCGGAGGCTGAGGCAGGAGAATGGCGTAAACCCGGGAGGCGGAGCTTGCAGTGAGCTGAGATCTGGCCACTGCACTCCAGCCCGGGCGACAGAGCAAGACTCCGTCTTAAAAAAAAAAAAAGAAAAGAAAAAAGAAAAACAAGGAAGAGAGAAATTTGGAATAAGTTAATCTAGGGAAAGCGGGGGCAGTCTTTTGGGTTGATGCAACACAATTTACCTTTTCTTTTTTCTTTTTTTTTCAAATAGAGATGGGTCTCGCTGTGTTGCCCAGGCTGGTCTCGAACTCCTGGACTCAAGTGATCCTCCCACCCTGGCCTCCCAAAATGCTGAGATTACAAACATGAGCCACTGCAACTGGTCACAATTTACCTTTTCTTTGATGTCTTAGGAACCTGAGGATAATGCATGGGGTATTCCAGTAGACTGTGCAAAACCCACCATCTTCCCATTTCAATATCATGGTTTCTGCTACTTATCTATTCCTGCTGCCTTTTTTGCTATTTTATCACATGTGGCACAAGGAGCCCAAATAGAAAAGCACAGTTACTTCTACTGTCAAAGCAAGAATGAAATTTCAGAATCAAAGCAACCGTGTGGGACTATGGAGTAGGCAAGAGTTACAAGTGACAAGGATTCAACATGTATATAGTTTCCTAATACAAGGCTTGCACCACTTGTCTGGGAGGGCCATGCTCTTAATGAATGTCCCTGCAGTAGACTTGAGACTCATGATCTTGTCCCTCCTTGCCTTGAGTCATGCAAGTGTAACAGACTCGCAGGACACCGCCACAAGTACCATTGTAGAAGCAGGTGCTACCTTTCACATCAGCTCACTACATCCCTTCTGCAGTTGAGCTGAGAGCCACCGAGTTCACAGTCTGTTCAGGGGAACTCAAGACATTAAAATCAACTAAAAGATGCATCAAGAATGAGGGAATCAGGTCGGGTGCAGTGGCTGCCGGCTGTAATCTTAGCACTTTGGGAGGCCAAGGTGGGCAGATCATATGAGGTCAGAAGTTTGAGACCAGCCTGGCCAACATGGTGAAACCCCATCTCTATTAAAAGTACAAAAAATTAGCTGAGCATGGTGGCATGTACCTGTAATGGCAGCTACTTGGGAGGCTGAGGCACAAGAATCACTTGAGCCCAGGAAGCAGAGGTTGCAGTGAGCTGAGATTCCACCATTGCACTCCAGCCTGGGTGACAGAGAGAGACTCTGTCTCAAAAACAATAAAAACAACAACAACAACAAAAAGAATGAGGAAATCTACACTAAGGAATGAGAACTGTGGGCAATTTACTCTGTAATTAACTTAAAGTTACTTATGTCAGAACAATAAATAATATAGGGCAATTCTCTACATCTTGGTGAAACCTTTGATAAATTTCTTTGTGGAGTTTCCTTATTTCCATTTTTTGTTGTTTGTTTGTTTGTTTTGAGGCAGGGTCTCACTTTGTCACCCAGGCTGGAACAGCGGTGCGATCGTGGCTCACTGCAACCTCAACTTCCTGGGCTCAAGGCTTCCTCCTGAGCCTCCTGAGTAATTGGGACCACAAGCACATGCCATTGTGCCCAACTAATTTATTATTATTATTATCTGTAGAGATGGAGTTGCACTATGGCTGCCTAGGCTGAACTCCTGGGCTCAAACAATCCTCGCCTCAGCCTCCCAAAGTGTTGGATTACAGGTGTGAGCCACCGCACCCAGCCTGGACTTTTCTATTTCTCATGGTTTACCTCAGCATCAGCATCCCATTCTAGTCTGCAATGGAAAAGTCATTTCCTTATAGCATGAGCCTTACTGCTAATTCCAGAAATTTCATATTCACAGTTAGCAATCACTCAACCTTCAGACAGTACTAAAACATTTTATTTGATTATTTTTAAAAAGCACCAGAAAAAAAAGTGTTGATTACAGAAAATTGGGAAAATATGAAAAGTATAATAAAAAAGTGAAATAAGTCATAATCTTCCCACTCACATATAATAGTGTGAATTGTTTCTTTCTCGTTTTTCTTTTTCTTTTATTATATATATATTCATATACATTCATTGTTTGACTAAAAATTGGATCACACTATAAACTGTTTCTTAAAGTTACTGCTAAAATGAGTTTTGGCTGGGCATGGGAGCTCACACCTGTAATCCCAGCACTTTGGGAGGCCAAGGCAGGAGAACTGCTTGAGCCCGGGAGTTTGAGACCACCCTGGACAACATAGCAAGACCACCATCTCTATAAAAAATAAATTAGTCGGCTAGGCACGGTGGCTCACGCCTGTAATCTCAGCACTTTGGGAGGCTGAGACAGGTGGATCACCTGAGGTCGAGACTGGCCTGGCCAACATGGTGAAACCCTGTCTCTACTAAAAACACAAAAATTAGCTGGGCATGGTGGCTTATCCCTATAGTCTCAGTTACTTGGGAGGCTGAGGCACGAGAATTGCTGGAACCCGGGAGGCAGAGGTTGCAGTGAGTCGAGATCATGCCACTGCACTCCAGCCTGGGCAACAGAGTGAGACTCAGTCTCAAAAAAAAAAAACATTAGTCAAGTGCGGTGGTACACATCTTCAGTCCCAGCTACTTGGGAGGCTGAGGCAGGAAGATCCTCTGAGCCCAGGAGTTTGAGGCTGCAATGAGTTGCGATTGCACCACTGCACACCAGACCGGGTGACAGAATAAGACCGTATCTCTTGAAAAAAAAAAAAAAAAAGAATAAGCCGGGTGTGGTGGCTCATACCTCCTGTAATCCCAGCACTTTGGGAGGCAGAGGTGATCACGAGGCCAGGAGTTTGAGATCAGCGTGGCCAACATAGTGAAACCCTGTCTACTAAAAATACAAAAATCAGCTGGGCATAGTAGCAGGTGCCTGTAATCCCAACTACTCAGGAGGCTGAGGCAGGAGAATTGCTTAAACCAGGAGGCAGAGGTTTCAGTGAGCTGAGATTGCACCACTGCACTCCAGCCTGGGCAACAGATCAAGACTCCGTCTCAGAAAATAAATAAATAAATAAGTTTTAAGGTCTGAAAACATGAGTTTTAAGGACTGCATTTATTCATTAGAAGGGCGTGCAACATAAAACAAAAAGACTGTACTTAATGACTGCATCCCATTGTTAAAATATTAATATATTACATACATGTCACAGTTTATTTCCCTATTGTTGAAAATTTAAACTATTTTCAATTTTCAAATGTTATAAATAAAGCCCAGTCAACTATCCACAACTATAAATGTTCAGGAACTTCTTTAATTATTTCCTTAGGATAAATTTCCCAGAAGTGGAATTACTGACTCAAAGGTATAAATATGTTTAAGACTCTTGAAATGCACATTCAAGTTGCTCTCCAGAAAAGTTACACCAGGCTGAGAATGGTACCTCACGCCTGTTATCCCAGCACTTTGGGAGCCCAAGGCAGGAGGATCACCTGAGGTCAGGAGTTCAAGACCAGCCTGGCCAACAGTGGTGAAGCCCCGTCTCTACTAAAAATACAAAAATCAGCCAGGTGTGGTGGTGGGCACCTGTAATCCCAGCTACTTGGGAGGCTGAGACAGGAGAATCACTTGAACCTGGGAGATGGAGGTTGCAGTGAATCGAGATTATGCCACTGCACTCTTGCCTGGGCGGCAGAGTGAGACTCCATCACAAAAAAAAAAAAAAAAAGAAAAATGAAAAGTTGCACCAATATAAACTTCTACCACAAAGATCTGAAAGTGTGTTGTTCACAGGGCCTGTGCATGTGTGATTTTGGCAGTTAAAGCTCCACATTTCACAAGACTCCTCCACAGGACATGAGAAGTCCCAGTTTTCAGCAATGAATGGGGAAGACTGAGGACAAGTAGAAAACTTGCATGGCAGTCGAAAAATCGCGGTTGAAAGTAACACTGGTTTTGGTGTCAAGCAGTTAGTCCACAGACTGTCCACCTTCCATAGTCATTGGCCACTGACACTGATTTGCAGTTCCCAATAATAGACACTATTATTAGGGACAAGGGCTGCTATAGTTCTTGCTGGGCATGATAGGACTTCAGTGCAGAACTCATGTGCTTTGTCACCATAAGCGTGGACAGTCTGGCTCCGCCTTTGCCTATGGAGTAACTGTCGTGCTTTGTTTGTATTGAGATAATGTAGTTTAATCTTTAACACCTGTGAATACTACGATCAGGTTTTCTAAGAGTTCAGATTACAATACCAATGCCAGCATGACCCAGTGGTCACTGAAAAGGAAGGTTAAGCAACTGTGCTATTTTAATGACAGCTGGAAGGACAGGGGTGCCTGATTAAGGAGGCAAATATCAGAAACAGCACATACTCGCTGGGTGGGGTGTGGTGGACAGGAGATAAGGCACATATAAAGTAGATTCTCATAAGTCTGGGGTGAGATAGCCAAGACTTTCTCAAGCAAAAGGTTTTTTGGGTTTTTGTTTTTGAGACAGGGTCTCACTCTGTCACCCAGGTTAGAGGGCAGTGGCGTGATCACGGCTCACTGCAGCCTCAAACTCCTGGGTTCAAGCAATCCTCTTTCCTCAGCCTCCTGGTAGCTGGCACTACAGGTGCACACTACCACACCTCACTAATACTTTTATTTTTTGTAGAAACAGTCTTGCTATGTTGCCCAGCTGGTCTTGCACTACTGGGCTCAAGGGATCCTCCCACCTTGGCCTCCTGCCTCGGCTTCACCTGGCCAAAAGCTTTTCTGTTTCTTCAAAAGACACCAAAAAGGCCAGGTGTGGTGACTCACACCTGTAATCCCAGCACTTTGAGAGGCAAAAGTGGAATCACTTGAGGCTAAGAGTTTGAGACCAGCCTGGGCAACACAGCAAGACCCTATTGCTACAAAAAATAAAACTATTAGCCAGGCAGGGTGGTGTGCACCTGTCTCAGCTGCAGGGAGGCTGAGGAAGTAGGATTACTTGAGGAAGTAGGATCACTTGAGCTCAGGAGTTCAAGGCTGCAATAAGCCCTAATGGCATCCCTGCACTCCAGCCTGGGTGACAGAGTAAGACTCTGTCTCAAAATAATAATAATAATAAAAATAATTAGCTTGAGCTTATCATGCTAAGGAACACACATTATCATATCATTCCCTTGATTGCTCTATGAAACACCAGTATATCAAAGAATGGGTTAGATCACACCAACAACAGTCACCATGAAGGGAACCAGAACATGCCACTTTAGCATATTGATTCTTTTGAGCTGAAGGCAATTGAGAAACAGCAGATGTGGGAAGAGCTCTCTGTCCTCCTCCTATCTGTCTAAAAATAAGGCATATATTCCCCCTTAAAACAGGTAACTCTCCCCTTGCTCCAGAAGAGAAGGGCATTTTGATCACTGGATACAGGTAGAAGACATTGAGACCAGTTTGCATAAACAGACCTTACTAATGAAACCCTTATCTTCCATTAGTTCCCCCATATATTTCTGTTGTTGTTGTTGTTGTTTAAAACAGAGTCTTACTGCCTCACAGGCTGGAGTGCAGTGGTGCGATCTCGGCTCACTGCAATCTTTGCCTCCCAGGTTCAAGTGATTCTCCTGCCTCAGACTCCTGAGTAGCTAGGATTACAGGAGCCTGCCCCTACACCCTGCTAATTTTTATATTTTTAGTAGAGACAATGTTTCACAATGTTGGCCAGGCTGGTCTTGAACTCCTGGCCTCAAGTGATCCGCCTGCCTCAACCTCCCAAAGTGCTGGGATGACAGGCATGAGCCACCGCACCTGGCCAGTTCCCCCATATATTTCTAGTTACTTCCCATGATTGTCCCTTGAAGCCCAAACTGCTTTGTTTTTATTTATTTTATTTTTATCTTGCAGCTGCAGCTCAAAGGACTCTTTTCCTTGTGAAACTGGTATATAAGCACCTGCTTCTTTGAGTCTCACTTCTTTTCTGTAAATGCCTGTGTATGTAACTGTTAAAAATTTATCGGCCGGGCGCGGTGGCTCAAGCCTGTAATCCCAGCACTTTGGGAGGCTGAGATGGGCGGATCACAAGGTCAGGAGATCGAGACCATCCTGGCTAACCCGGTGAAACCCCGTCTCTACTAAAAAATATACAAAAAACTAGCTGGGCGAGGTGGCGGGCGCCTGTAGTCCCAGCTACTCAGGAGGCTGAGGCAGGAGAATGGCGTAAACCCGGGAGGCGGAGCTTGCAGTGAGCTGAGATCCGGCCACTGCACTCCAGCCTGGGCGACAGAGCGAGACTCCGTCTCAAAAAAAAAAAAAGAAAAAAAAAAAAATTTATCTTTTCCCCTGTTAATCTGTCTTTTGTTCATTTAATTATCAGGCCTCAATTACTGAATACAAGACAGCAGAGGGAAGGTTTTTCCTCTCCAACAACAACAAAATGTTCTCTCTACTTCTTAGGTACTTTCACCAAAAAAAAAAAAAAAAAATCATATTTCAAATCATCCTCTTGATTTCTATGAGGATTTCAATGAAACTATAGAAAACATAGTCAACAAAAGTATTGATACATAGTTAATATTGATATATTATCCAAATATAAACTAGGCCTTGCTGGTCTATCTGCATATATGGCAAATAGTACAAATATAAATTTTGGGAAATTTCATTCCATCTTTATATTTCTTACCAAAGACAATAAAAAAGATCTTTCCTGTTCAATGTCCTGCACACCTTGCACACCACATTGCTAAAAAGGAGTGTGACTTGGTTACCTGTAACATTGAGGCTTTCATTATGAAAGTTTTGGTCACTTGTTAGTTTCCTCCAAGCTGCAGGATTACTTAATGAGATAATAGATGTTATAAAAATAGAAGGAGATAGTTTCCTTAGACATGTGCCCATAAGACAGCTGTCTGGCTGCCAGCTATAAAAAATTATTATTGTTATTATTATTGAGACAGGGTCTTGCTCTGTTGCTCAGACTGGGGTGCAGTGGCATGATCATAATTCACGACAGCCTCGGACTCCTGGGTTCGAGTAATCCTCCCTCCTCAGCCTCCCTAGTAGGTGGGACCACAGACATGCATCATCATGCCCGGCGAATTTTTTTATTACTTGTAGAGACAGGGTCTCGTTATGTTGCCCAGGCTAGTCTTGAACTCCTGGACTGGACTCAATAGATCCTCCTGCCTTGGCCTTCTAAAGTGCTGGGATTACAGGCAGGTAATTAAATATTGTCTATAAAGTTTTATTCTCAAAATGTGAGACAAGGGCCAGGTGCAGTGGCTCATGCCTGTAATCTCAGCACTTTGGGATGCTGAAGCAAGTGGATCACCTGAGGTCAGGAGTTCAAGCCCAGACTGGCCAACACGGTGAAACTCCGTCTCTACTAAAAATACAAAAATTAGCCAGGCGTGGTGGTGCATGCCTATAATCCCAGCTACTCAGAAGGCTGAGGCAGGAGAATCGCTGGAAATTGGGAGGCAGAGGCTGCAGGGAGCCGAGATTGCACCATTGTACTCTAGCCTGGGTGACAGAGCGAGACTCCATCTAAAAAAAAAAAAAAGTTACCAAAAAAGGGCAGCCAAGTTAAACAGCACTTTCTCATTTCTTTACTAAAATTACAACTTATTTGGAATCCAGTTTTTATTTCATAAAATCAGATTACGTCTGTGCTTTAAACCCATTTTTCCCAAGAGGGATTTAACTTATGACGTCATCCAATGTCCTTTGGAATGTTTACAAATGATGGATATCTTAGATGTGGATTGTCTATATGATGGATGTATAGATGCAGAGGGCCTCATTGAAAACAGCTGGTTTACAAAACAAGACTGTAGATACAAAGCAGATGGACATTTTTGGAGTGTTGGAAATGAATTCTCCTTAGTCTAAAAACCTGACATTACTAGTAAGTAAAATCCTAAGGATTCCACACTTACATGCTTTTGTTGAGATGATATTAAGCTTGATGTCATCCCAAGAAATTGACACCACAAATTAGTACACCATGGGATCAGTAACGGCAGAGCTGCAGGTCACACTGAATTTTCCATTTGATCATATTCAGTTCACAACTGCAGGAAAAAAAAGAAGGATATCCTAAAGGCTGCAGGCATTTCAGAGGAATATTATTGGAAAAGGAAACAAAGAGTAAAAATATCCTATATTATGGAACAGAAAGAAATATGTCGTTTTTTGTTGTTGGTATTTTGAGACAGAGTCTGTCGCCCAGGCTGGAGTGCAGTGGCATGATCTCCGCTCACTGCAAGCACCGTCTCCCGGGTTCAAGTGATTCTCCTGCCTCAGCCTCCTGAGTAGCTGGGATTATAGGTGTGCACCACCATGCCCAGCTAATTTTTGTATTTTTAGTAGAGACAGGGTTTCACTATGTTGGCCAGGCTGGTCTTGTACTCCTGACCTTGAGTGATCCACCCGCCTCAGCCTCCCAAAGTGCCGGAATTATAGGCATGAGCCGCCGCGCCCAGCTGTCATTATTTTTTATTAGATATAGGTTAATATTTGTTTAACTAGTCCTATTGTATTCATGCTCTCCTTTTGAACAGTATTACATTTGTGTATTTTAAGAATATATGAGGCCCAGGTGGAGTGACTCATGTCTGTAATCCCAGCACTTTGGGAGGCTGAGTTGGGCAGATTGCTTGAGCCCAGGAGTTCAAGACTAGCTTGGGCAACATAGCGAAACCCTATCTGTATAAAAAATACAAAAATTAGCTGGGCAAGGTGGCACATGCCTGTAGTCCCAGCTACTTGGGAGGCTGAGCTGGGAGGATCACTTGAGTCCAGGAGGTTGAGGCTGCAGTGAACTGTGTCTGTGCCACTGAGCTTCAGCCTGGCTGCAGAGTGAGATCTTGTCTCAAAGAAAAAAAGGAAAAAACAAAAAGAATACACAATAATATGATCTATACAATTTAAATATCTAATAAAGAGTTAAAAAATTGTGATATCAGGCCAGGAGCGGTGGCTCACACCTATAATCCCAGCACTTTGGGAGGCTGAGGCAGGTGGATCACTAGAGGTCAGGAGTTCGAGACCAGCCTGGCCAATATGGTGAAACTCCGTCTCTACTAAAGATACAAAAAATTAGCTAAGTGTAGTGGTGCACACCTGTAATTCCAGCTATACAAGAGGCTGAGGCAGGAGAATAGCTTGAACCCAGGAAGTGGAGGTTGCAGTGAGCAGAGATCACACCACTGCCCTTCCCCCTCCACCTGGGTAACAGAGTGAGACTCTGTCTCAAAAAAAAAAAAAAAAAAAAAAAATCAGAGAATCCAAAGAAACATTATAAAATATCATTACACTTTCTTGCACATTATTTTTAATTACTTCTATTATTACTACTAATTGCCCCTGTTAACTAGTCTTATGTGGTTTTTGTTCAATAGCATTTATGGAAGAAAAGTAACACAATATATAATTTTAAATAAATACCTATTTTTCATGTTTTATGTTAAAGTAGTAACATATATGTGTAAATATTATATATACGTGTGTGTGTGTGTGTGTGTGTGTATATACAGGTCTGGTATGACTGTTTCTCAGTTGACTCTCTAAAAAGCTGGTCACCATACACCAAAAACTAGGCATTAGCTTTTTGCTAAAAGTTTGCTAGCCAGGTGGTGGCTCATGCCTGTAATCCCAGCACTTTGAGAGGCTGAGATGGGTGGATCCCTTGAGCCCAGGAGTTCAAGACCAGACTGAATAACATAGCAAGACCACTCACCCCCCATACCATCTCTTAAAAAAAAAAGTTTGCCAAATTGTTAGACAAGAAAATGTATGTTAAATAATGATTTGATTAATAACTTTTAAGAAAATGTACATTTCTTTGATTCCTAGGGAGACTGAACATTTTTCACATGTTCATTGTTCACCAAATGACTTCCTTTGGAGCAGCCTGGTTTTAATGTTTGCCAACATTTCCACTGACCTCTTTTTGTCTTTTTCTTATTGATTTGTTAAGACTTGTTTAGGACTATACCCCTATGCCTATCATATATTCCAAAAACATCTCAAATTGTTGCTTGCTCTTTATGGTGGGTTATTTGGACATACTATAGAAGTTTTTGTCTTCTGAGTTACCTCTTTTTAGTTTTTCCTTAAGGAGACAGTTTCATGCAAGGTTAAGAGTGGGGCTCTGGGCTGGGCATGGTGGCTCACGTCCATAATCCCAACACTTTGGGAGGCCGAGTGGGGAGGATCACTTGAGCTCTGGGCAACATAGACCTTGTCTCTAAAAAATAAAATATATATTTTTAAATAAAGAATGGGGCTCTGGGCCAGGCGCAGTGGCTCATGCCTGTAATTCCAACACTTTGGGAGGCCAAGGCAGGTGGATCACCTGAAGTCAGGAGTTTGAGACAAGCCTGGCCAACGTGGCGAAACCCCATCTCTACTAAAAAAATATAAAAATTAGCCAGGAATGGTGGTGGGCACCTGTAATCCCAGCTACATGGGAGGCTGAGGCAGGAGAATCGCTTGAACCCAGGAGGCAGAGGTTGCAGTGAGCCAAGATCGCGCCAGTGCACTCCAGTCTGGCAGACGGAGCAAAATTCCATCTCAAAAAGAAAAAAAAAGAATGAGGCTCTGGAGTTCTGAGTCCCAGCTCCACCTAGATAGACTTTGAGCAAGTATCTCAGTACTGTTACTATTATTGATGCCTTCTCCCTTTGCTCGAGATCAGCTAAATATTCACTTTTCTTTTCTTTAGTTTTTCAAGTTTTTATACCAAGCATTTCATTTGTCTGGAATTTATATTGGTAAACGATGGCGAAGTCATCCTCTGTTTCTAGGGAGGTTTTGCTTTCCTCCCATAGAAGATGGAAAAGGGTGAGCCCGCAGCAGCTGTCCCTCTGTTCTGGGTCCTGCTCAGCTGCCTCTGAATCACGCATGCTGTGGCACTGGGAGGGTTTTATAGCTCCTGGCTTCCTGGTGGGCAGAACAGCATCCAGATTGGGTCCCAGCTGAAACAAGTCTCTCTTCGTGGCATAGAAAAATGACCTCTATGCGCTTCCTCTGTGGCTATTATGGAGCCCCTGGCTGCAGTTGTCTTGGGTTTCTCTTTAACTGCTTCATGCCCAGTGGCCAGAAGATTAAAACCACAGGGGACATCTCTCGGACCCTGTGCCATTTTCTCCAACCTTCTCTTCCCTCCAGAAGCAGGATTTCCCACCCATCCTCATGTTTCCTGCCTAAGTGACACCTTCTAGATCTGAATCAGGGGTGACTGGTTCTTCTTCCTCCCCTCCTAGGCTCAGGCCTCACTTCCACCCACCTGCAGGTGCAACATGTGACATGCTTGGGAAAACAAGCTCTTGTTTACCTGCCTGGTAACAAAGTAAGAATTCTATGGACATTTGATTCCATTTTAACAGCATAATTACCTTCAAACAAATTCTAGCTTTCTGGAAATGTCAAGTGTGTCATACTCACTTTAATTCCCGGTTTGGCAAGTACTTTGCATTGATTACATATGCCATCAAATATTGGTTAAATTGAATTATATTTGATTTTTAAAATATTGATAATGAATACAGGGAGGAGAGTGTCTTTGTATACGGACGCAGGCCTGGATTCCTCCCTAGGCCTACCTCTGCCAGGTTTCTTTTTTTCCAACTCTAATTTATCCAATATTTCTCAGAGGAGAGCTTTGCTCCTTCTCCAAATTATCCTTTGGGGGAAAAAAGTCAGTTGCTTCTCCTTCGGCTAGGGGCCCTGGGCAAAATAGTTTCTTTACCTCTAGCTTATCTCACTCTTTCTCCTGTGGTTTCAAAAAATCCCTGTAAATTCTAGATCAGATTTGCTGATGAGCTATGGGAACCTCTGAGCTTAAGGGAGCACGTAGGCTGCAACCGCAGGTTCTTCTGACTAATCTGATCCCTCCGGAGGCGGGTCCCCCAGGCAGCCAATGCGTTTGTACCACAGCCTATGAATATTTTATGGGTGTCCTTTTGTGCTCACTAATGGGGCCTGAACTGTACAATCTGCCTTAAATAATACTAAAAGAATGCTCTCTCCTGACCTCTGTCCCTGAATGATTTATGGAGATGAACTAGGCCTATCAGAGATTCATTATTGATGTTGTTATTTAGAGACATTTTTCAGCAAAGTGGGAAGGGGGTTTGTAAATTGATGTTCATCCAGACAGTGAACACTTTGGGGAAGTTTAGTGTGAAATCTGTGCATTTGGAGATGGTTTTTAAGTTGTTGACGGAAATAGAGTTCTAGCTCTTTGGAGGTTACAAGATTAGAAGGGGCTTAAATTTCTTAAATAAAGAGGCCAAAAGAATATTCTAAAGATCTTTACTCCCACTACCCAAGATTATGTAATTCCTCTAATTTCTTGTCAATCTAGAGCATCAGTCAAAATAATTAAAGTCCTTCCTTGGCTCCAGGCTCTCCCACCTCTATGCCTTCTTTTATCTGGAAGTCACTATTCAGCCACCGAATATTCATTAAGTCAGCTGTGTACTCTTCACTTTGAGTGATACCAAAAAAAGGGAAGACATTATTTCTGCTACTGAGAAGTCCTCAGTCTAATTGGAGAAGACAAGACCGACGTACATTATTTAAGTCAGCTTGTAACCGAATGTGAATATGGCACAGTGCTAGAAAAGTTTCTAGAAGGAAAACATTAATGTCTGCAGGACAAGTGAAGCATGACTTTACGGAGAGAATGGGGCTTAAATGGTTAGATTTCAACTGGCAAAGAGCATCCTACAAAAGGTAGCAACATGAATATAAGTCACTAAAGCAACAGTGTGGGTTACAGGGACTGCATCAGTTGGGAAGAGAAGAGAAAATAGAGGCTGGAAATAGAAGGAAGTGTCATCTTCCAGAATGAAGTGGACCCCAGAGCTGTACGATCAGTATGAAAAGAAGACTCTCGGCCAGGCACGGTGGCTCAAGCCTATAATCCCAGCACTTTGGGAGGCCGAGGCAGGTGGATCACGAGGTCGGGAGATCGAGACCATCCTGGCTAACACGGTGAAACCCTATCTCTACTAAAAATACAAAAAGAAAATTAGCCGGGCGTGTTGGTGGGTGCCTATAGTCCCAGCTACTCGGAGGCTGAATCAGGAGAATGGTGTGAACCCGGGAGGCGGACCTTGCAGTGAGCCGAGATTGCACCACTGCACTCCAGCTTGGGCAACAGAGCAAGACTCCGTCTCAAAAAGAAAAAGAAAGAAAGAAAAGAAGACTCTCCTGGGGCAAAACCCAGTGATCTCTTATCTATCTATCTATCTATCTATCTATCTATCTATCTATCTATCTATTTTTTTTGAGACAGAATCTTGCACCATCTGAGCTCACTGCAACCTCCACCTCCCAGGTTTAGGTGATTCTCCTGCCTCACCCTCCTGAGTAGCTGGGATTACAGGCACCCACCACCATGTCTGGCTAATTTTTGTATTTTTAGTAGAGACGGGATTTCACCATATTGGCCAGGATGGTCTTGAACTCCTGACCTCACATGATCTGCCCGCCTCAGCTTCCCACAGTGTTGGGATTACAGGCGTGAGCCACCATGCCTGGCCCAAATCTCTACTTCTGATTTGTCTCTTGCTGTGGTGTCTCCCCAGTTCCCACTGCCCCCACCACATTGGCCTCAGAGGTTAGACTTCCTCCTTTTCAAACCTCTGTCCCACATGTGGAGCGATGTCCTTTCCTTTGCTTCCCCTTGCACAGATGAAATAAACCTAAATTTAAGAAACATGTACTAAACACAAAGGGTAAACCCAAAGAGAACCAATATATAAATAATTTAGTTTATAAAGTACACCTTGCCTTCTGGGCTTGTAAATGCTAGCTCATTTCAAACTCCAGGAAAAGTGGGCATTGCCTCGGTCCATTGTACCTAGCTTATTTTATATTTTATTTTATTTCATTTTATAGACAGAATCTCACTCTGTCGGCCAGGCTGGAGTGCAGTGACACAATCTTGGCTCACTGCAACCTCCGCCTCCAGGGTTCAAGCGATTCTCATGCCTCAGTCTCCTGAATAGCTGGGACTACAGGCACCCACCACCGCACCTGGCTAATTATTTGTATTTTTAGTAGAGACAGAGTTTTGCCATGTTTCCCAGGCTGGTCTCGAACTCCTGAGCTCAGGCAATCCACCCACCTCGGCCTCCCAAAGTGCTGGGATTGCAGGCAGAAGCTACCTCGCCCTCTCCTTAGCCTATTTTAGGGACATCTTTAACCTTCAACACCCAAGAAGATCCTTCTAAACATGTCAGTCCCTTAAAATCCAAGTCAATTCAATTCAGCTTCCTAAACCCACAGGGTTTACCTTATCAGGAGAAACGTAATCCAGCTATCACAAAGTAAGTGATGCCTGTGCACAGTTAGGAGGGATACTTTCTGCCTGGGAGATATCTTTGGGGAGGGGCCATGCAAGGCTTTGAAAGCAAGAGCTGTTGAAAGCTGATGGCAATGGGTTCAGGATAAGTGGATAGGAGAGATGTGAGTTTTGAGGTACATAAACTCACTTGAACTTTTTGCATGGTATGCCCCTGAGGCTACTCTCTGATACAGACTAGCATTTCTTTGTTTTGCCTTTTGTCCCCTTTATTTTTTTGAGCTGACGTCTCATTCTGTGGCCCAGGCTGGTGTGCAGTGGCACAACTATGACTCACTGCAGCCTCGAACTCCTGGGCTGGAGCAATCCTCCTGTCTCAGCCTCTCAAGTAGCTGGGATCACAGGCACGCACCACCATATCCAGCTAATTTTTTTCTTTTATTTTTTGTTTATTTATTTATTTTGAGATGGAGTTTTGCTTTTTCTCCCAGGCTGGAGTGAAGTGGTGCGATCTCGGCTCACTGCAATCTCCACCCACTGGGTTCAAGCGATTCTCCTGTCTCAACCTCTCAAGTAGCTGGGACTACAGGTGCCTGCCACCATGCCCAGCTAATATTTTTGTATTTTTAGTAGAGATGGGTTTCTCCATGTTGGCCAGGCTGGTCTTGAACCCCTGATCTCAGGTGACCCATCCACCCCCTCGGCCTCCCAAAGTGCTAGGATTACAGGAGTGAGTCACCGTGCCTAGCCTTGGCTAATCTTTTTTTTTTTTTTTTTTAAAGACAGGATCTTTCCATATTGCTCAGGCTAGTCTCAAACTCAAACCCTCAAGCCATCCTCCCCTCTCAGCTTCCCAAAGTGCTGGGATTACAGGCATGAGCTACCATGCCCAACCCTTTTGTCTTCTTTCCTTCCTTAGCTGCCCACTTTTTTTTTTCCTTTTCTTTTCTTTCTTTCTTTTTCTTGAGACGGAGTCTTGCTCTGTCACCCAGATTGGAGTTCAGTGGCACAATCTCGGCTCACTGCAACCTCTGCCTCCCGAGTTCAAGCAATTCTCCTGGCTCAGCCTCCCCAGTAGCTGGGATTACAGGCACCATCAACCACCACGCTTGGCTAATTTTTGTATTTTTTTTTAATAGAGATGGGGTTTCACCATGTTGGCCAGGCTGGTCTCAAACTCCTGACCTCAAGTGATCTGCCCGCCTTGGCCTCCCAAAGTGCTGGGATTAGAGGTGTGGTGTGAGCCCCCGCGCCCAGCTTGCCCACTTTGTCTCTAGCTCCTCTTTCCCCAGGAACTCCTGAAGGTGCTTAGCTTTGCCTTCCACGTTCTCCCCCAGGTCGAGCTACTGAGCCTCCTCCTTTTCAAGGGTATTTGTCCTTAAAGGGGGTTCCCACTCCGTACCGAGCAGCAAAGAGCAGCAATACAACCTGAAGAAGTTACCAAATTTCCAGAAATCTGACCAAACCTCTTAGTCCTTAAAGACCAGGCGTCTTTTAAAAATCTTTGTATCCCGGCCAGGCGAGGTGGCTCATGCCTGTAATCCAAGCACTTTGGGAGGCTGAGGCAGGTAGATGGCCTGAGGTCAGGAGTTCAAGACCAGCCTGGGTAACATGGCAAAACCCTGTCTCAACTAAAAATACAAAAATTAGTGGGCGTGGTGGCACATGCCTGTAATCCCAGTTACTCAGGAGGCTGAGGCAGGAGAATCGTTTGAACCCGGGAACAGGAGGTTGCAGTGAGCTGAGATCGCACCATGTCACTCCAGCCTGGGCATAGGAGCGAAACTCCGTCTTTGGGGAAAAATAAATAAATCTTTGTATCTCAGGCTCTTAACATAGTTTCAAGCCTGTAATAGGGAAGTGTTTTAACTAACCTAATATATTAATTAAAATAAGGGGGAAACGAGCCATGTCATAGAAGCCAAGGGAATCAAAAGCTTCCAGAAGGGGATGCTCAATAACACCAACTATTACAGAGACACCAAAGGGGGACGAAAAACCACGCTCCTGGATTTGCGAAGGGAAGGTCAATGGTGTGCTTTGCCAGGACAGTTTTAGTGCAGGGGTGAGGGCAGGTGAAAGCATGATTGAATTAATTGTTGGTTGACTAATGACAGGTGAAGAAGGGAAGCTGGTGAGTGTAGACTATTACATTGGCGGGAGGGCTGGCGCCAGAGGAGGTAGGAAGACTTCGGGAAATTGTCCTTGTTTTTTCTTCAAGTGTTACTGTTTGTTCTTGTTTTCCCATGGGAGGTTCTCAGCTGAGGATAAGGGGTTAATGGAGAAGGAAAGGTTGACTGTATCAGAGAATGACTAATAGAACAACACTGCCATGGAGGTGGTGTGAAGAGTGTGGTTGCTCACTGCAACCTCCGCCTCCCAGGTTCAAGCAATTCTCCTCTCTCAGCCTCCCGAGTAGCTGGGATTACAGGCACACGCCAATGCGCCCGGCTAATTTTTGTATTTTTAGTAGAAATGGGGTTTCACTATATTGGCCAGGTTGATCTCGAACTCCTGACCTCAGGTGATCCACCCACCTCAGCCTCCCAAAGTGCTGGGATTACAGGCATGAGTCACCACGCCGGCCTGTTTCCTCTCTGTTAAAGGCCATAATGATAGTGCCAATTTCATGGGATTGTTGTGAAAATTAAATGAGATCATATGTGTGGAGTGCTAAGTGCAATGCCCAGCACATCACAAGCACTCAATAAATAACAGCTAGAAGAGGTCATTTTTATTAGTGAGATCTAGGCTCCCACTAGGAGTTCACAATGCTGGAAAGATAATGTACACCTGAAAAATATGTAAGGGGACACATAGGGCCTTCTTTGTGGAAAGGGCAAAGATTTGTGGAATCAAACAAATTTGTGTTTGCATTCCAACTCTGCCACCTACCAGCTGTGTGGCTTGAGGCAAGCCATTTAATCTGAGAGTAATGGTGATGCCATGTGGTTAATATTTTCATTCTCCAATGTGTTAAGTGCCTACTAAATACCAGTCACTGTACGAAGTGTTAGAGATAAAGAGACTTTAAAAAGACACTTTCAGCCAGGTGCGGTGGCTCACGCCTGTAATCCCAGCACTTTGGGAAGCTGAGATGGGTGGATCACCTGAGGTGAGGAGTTCAAGACCAGCCTGGCCAACATGGTGAAAGCCCATCTCTACTAAAAATACAAAAATTAGCTGGGTGTGGTGGTGCACACTTGTAATCCCAGCTACTCAGGAGGTTGAGGCGGGAGAATCCCTGGAAACTGGGAGGCAGAGGTTGCGTAATGAGCCAAGATTGTGCCACTGCACTCCAATCTGGGCAACAGAGCGAGACTCCATCTCAAAAAAAAAAAAAAAAAAAAACAAAAGACACTTTCAAGCTGGGTGTGGTGGCTCACGTGTGTAATCCCAGTACTATGGGTGGCTTGAGGCAGGTGATTGCTTGAGCCTAGGAGTTGGAGACCAGCCTGGGCAACATAGTAAGACAAAAAATACAAAAATTAGCTAGGAGTGGTGACGTATGCCTGTAGTTCCAGCTACTTAGGAGGCTGAGGTGGGAGGCTCATTTGAGCCCAGGAGTTTGCGGCTGCAATGAGCCATGATTGTGCCACTGCACTCCAGCCTGGGTAACAGAGCGAGACCCTGTCTCAAAAACAAAAGACACTTTATCCAGGCTCAAAGAGCACACAGTATCACAGTATAGCTGTGGAGGCAGATCAAGATATAGTTACAATTGGGAAAACTAAGTGCTCTCACAAAGGTAGGTCTCAGGAAAGCAGGGAAATCCTGACACAGCGAGACTCCATCTTAAAAAAAAAAAAAAAAGGACAAAGTGACTTCCATAGCCTATGCAGGGACCATCAGAAACTATTGAATGGGTAAAGCCACAAAAGGTAAACTAGAAATCAGTTTTAGAATGAGCAGATTTGCAAAATGTGAGGGCAAAAAATGAGAAACTCCTTATCCACACAGCTAAAATTCAATAGCTCTATCAAAATGGCTATAGTGTCTATACCATAAATACTTGTTGATTTCCTAAGTACTTACTTGCTTTAAGAAACAGGTACAAGGGAATGCCTTATTTACTAGTTGTTTCTTTTTCCTCTAATAGTTGAAAAGAGAGAAACTGGCCAGGTGCAGTGGCTCACATCTGTCATCCCAGTACCTTGGGAAACCAAGTTGGGCGGATCACCTGAGGTTGCGAGTTTGAGACCAGCCTGACCCTGACCAACATGGCAAAACCTCGTCTCCACTAGAACTACAAAAATTAGCTGGGCTTGGTGGTGGGCGCCTATAATCCCAGCTACTTGGGAGGTTGAGGCAGAAGAATCGCTTGAGCCCAGGAGGTGGAGGTTGCAGTGAGCCGAGATTGTGCCACTGCATTCCAGCCTGGGCGACAGAGCGAGGCCCTGTCTCAAAAAAGAAAAAAAAAAAAAAAAAGAAGGGAGAGAAAAGAGAGAGAGACCAGGACTTTTCTCTCTGTCTTGCTGGAGCCTGTGCTGAACCCCGAAGCCTGTTGATAGTTCTCCAATTTCATTTGGCACTGAAGCCCCTGAAACTCCCGGGCTGCAGGTTGTAACTTGCATCTTGGTCCTCCGTCTCCCACCTATCAGAGGAATACTTTCCATGGGAAGATACGGGCATTTCTAGTCTTGGGCTCTCTTTTAAGAATCATCTTCACTGCAGAAGTCAAAGGAGACAGAGTAGTGTGAACAGAAGTCAACAGGGGAAACAGTTCACAGGGGCTCTTCCCTGCAGTCCCTAGGGGAAGGATACTGTCATTTTCCTCCAAATATTTTCAGAACATTTTAAACGGTTTTGAGGACTTTAGAAAGTCCTCACTTCTTCTCTATTCTATTCCTCCCTTGCTTGAGCTCCTTAGGGGCTTTCCTCTCTTTTCAGTTTCAGCTTAAGTTTAAATACAATATTTCCATAGAAATGTTCTCTGGTTATCTTTTTCTGCCTGCTTTGACTCAGTTTAAAAAGCCAGATTCAAGTTAGCACCAGAACACACCATTTAAAAATTAAGTTTACCTGGTTATAAAAGAGATATAAAGTGATGTATGGAACCTTGGGACATTCCAAACCCTTATTTTTTATAACCTGAATGTAGGGAGGTGGTAATTAGGATGTGTGTTTAAGACAAGAGCACCAACCTCTGGTAACCAGTCTGGGGCCATGGCAAACACTAAATAAGAGCAAAAGGACAGTAGGGCAAAACAATTTCAATATAAAATTATACCCTTTAAGACCTTTTTTTTTTGAAAAAAAAAAATGATAGTGATGGTAGGTAGTGATTGTTGTGTGCATTCCTTTTCAAATAATTTACTTGGTGACCTAGCACAATGGCTCACACCTGTAATTCCAACATTTTGGGAGGCTGAGGCAGGAGGATCACTTGAGGCCATGGGTTCAAGACCAGCGTGGGTAACACAGTGAGACACTGCTTCTACAAAAAATTTAAAAACCAGCTGGGCATGGTGGTGCATGCTTGTAGGCCCAGCTAGTTGGGAGGCTAAGGAGGGAGGATCACTTGAGCCTGGGAGGTTGAGGCTGCAGTGAGCTAAGATGGCGCCACTGCACTACAGCCTGGGCATAGAATGAGACCCTGTCTCAAAAAAAAAAAAAAAAAAAACATACTTGCTAAAATTAAGAAGCTGTCATAGTGTCAAACACTAAGACTGGCAATCCTAATTTGGTTTTCCTGATGTTATTGTTTACTTTATTGGGCTGTGAAAATCAAAGGACCTGCCACACTAAACCCACTGCTGGTCTAGCTGAGACTTCCTGAAGTACAGAGGCAGTGCCCCTAAGAAAGAAATTTCTTTTTTTAAAAAAGGGGGCCTTCTGGGGTAGCATTTTCTATTTTTAACCTTTTTTTGAAATTTTAATAAAAAACACATAACATAAAACTTACTATTGGCCAGGCCCAGTGGCTCATGCCTATACATTTTGGGAGGCTGAGGCGGGCGGATGACTTGAGGTCAAGAGTTTGAGACCAGCCTGGCCAACATGGTGAAACCCCGTCTCTATTAAAAATATAAAAATTAGCTGGGCATGATGATGCACACCTGTAATCCCAGCTACTCTGGAGGCTGAGGCAGGAGAATCACTTGAACCCAGGGGGCAGGGACTGCAGTGAGCAGAGATCATGCTGGCACTCCAGCCTGGGCGACAGAGCAAGACTCCGTCTCAAACAAACAAACAAACAACAACAAAAAAATTACCATCTTGGCTGTGTGCAATGGCTCATACCTGTAATCCTGGTGCTTTGGGAGACTGAAGTGAGGAGGATTACTTGAGGCCAAGAGTTCAAAACCAACCTGGACAACACAACATTTTTCATCTTTACCAAAAAATGAAAAATAAAAATTAGCCAGGTGTCATGGTATGTACCTGTAATTCCAGCTAGTTGGGAGGCTGAAGCAGTACAATTGCTTGAGCCCAGGAGGTTGAGGCTGCACCACTGCACCCCAGCCTGGGCAAACAGAGTGAGACCATGTCTCTAAAAAAACCTAAAACACTTTACTGTCTTAACCACTCTTAAGTGGTTAGGTGGTGAAAGTACATTTACATTGTTGTGCAACTATCACCACCATTCATTTCTGCAGCTGAAATCTTCCCAAGCTGAATCTCTGCACCCATTGAATATTAACTCCTCATTCTCCCTTCTCCCAGCCCTTAGTAACCTCCAGTCTACTTTCTATCTCCATGAATTTGACTACTGTGTTTATCTCATATACATAGAACCATGCAGTGGTTGTTCTTTTCTGTCTGACTTATTTCACCTAGCATAATGTTTTCAAGGCCCATCATCCATGTTGCAGCATGTGTCAGAATTTCCTTCCTTTTAAAGGTATTTTTTGACCAGACACGGTGGCTCACGCCTGTAATCCACTTTGGGAGACCGAGGTGGGAGGATCACCTGAGGTCAGGATTTCAAGACCAGCCTGGTCAACACGGCAAAACTCTGTCTCTACTAAAAATATGAAAATTGGCCAGGAGGGGTGGCACATGCCTGTAATCGCAGCTACTTAGGAGGTTGAGGCATGAGAATCGCTTGAACCCAGGAGGTGGAGGTTGCAGTGAGCCGAGATCGTGCCACTGCACTCCAGCCTGGGGGACAGAGCTAGATCCGTCTTTAAAAAAAGGTATTTTTAACTTTTTTGACAACACTGCTTGTATTGAAGATGTTCAGTAATAGGATGGTTGATAAAAGGGCAAGTCTTGCCAGCTTTCTGTATTTACTCATCTGTAAAATGGTTCTGAGTTCTATTACTATCATCTAAACACATCTAAGCAGGGGTCACCAACCCACAAGGTCCAGGCACATGTGTGGTAAAGCCACCTGGAGTGAGGCTGTGGTGAAGTGGAGAGACTGGCCTTTGATAAAGGCGGCTGCTGCTAGTTAGTTCCAATCTACTCTGTCCAATATGGAATGTAGGCCCAGTACTGCAAGCACAAATCTGATTTCACACACTGTCACCCAAGCTGGTCTCAAACTCCTGGCCTCAAGCAACCCTCCTGCATCAGTATCCTAAAATGCTAGGATTGCAGGTGTGAGCCCCTGCTCCTGGCCACAAATCTGATTTTTATGTGTTGGCCAACACTGTTGGGCTAAACAGAACATGTTTGCGGGCTGGCTCTGGCCCACAGGTCACCTGTTAGAATGTCTGCCAGGGCTAATAAAAAGCTAATTTTAGTGTGGCCTCATTGATTCACTGCTGCAATTAATGTTTATGGGTCTCTACTAAAGGCTAGGTTACACATATAAGTTAATCTTATTCAAAAATGTAGCTATTTTATTAGGTACTAGCGTCGTCTCCACTTTCCATATTAAAGACAAACCCACAGCGGTGAAATAACTTGCCCCTGGTCACACAGTGGGAAGCGCTGAGGTGGGATTTGAACTCAGATGGTTTTCAGAGCCCAAAGTCCTGTCTCAAAGGAGGGCGACTCACAGGACAATGTTAACCTGTGCACCTATGGACACTCCCAGAAAAGGTGATTTGCAACTTGTCTTGAAGGACGTCCTCAGCAGACAAGGCTGGACTGCAATCCAGGCAGAGGAAATAACTTCAGCCAAGGATCAAACACTAAGATTGGCAGGAAATGAGCAGGAAGAGGTAGCGCGGTCCCTGACGCCATCTATTCAACTGTTTTTCAGAAAAGGTATCATCTCTCGAAGGCTTACTTCTCAATACCGGCTGCGAGAGCAAGAATGGTGTGTAAAGACGGGAATTTACAAAAGCCCTCATTGCTGACCGTAAGTTCCAGCGAACGACTCGCGCCCTAGCTTTCCCGCCCCCGCCTCCGCTGCGGCCCGCCCACGACGACCCTGGGGAACTACAAGTCCCGTCATGCACCGGGGCGCGCCGGGAGCTCGCTCCTGCCCCGCCCCCAGCCCGGTTCCCGCCCCCGGCCCCGCCCTCGGCCCCCTCCCGCCGGGTCAGCCCCGAAGAGTCGCCGGTGGCCGCGGCAGACGGAAGCAGAACGAGTGCCTCGGCGGCCGCAGGATGGGGGACTCCAAAGTGAAAGTGGCGGTGCGGATCCGACCCATGAACCGGCGAGGTGAGAGCCGAGACCCCCAGGGCCGCCGGGGCTGAGGCGGCAGGTGCCTGGCGCGCCCGTCCCTCGGCCGCCGTGGGGGGTCTGGCGGCCCCGCCCCTGTAGTCTGCGGCGGGGCGCGAGGAGGGGCCCGCGGACGCTGAAAGCTGCGCCCGCGCTGAGTCGCCCGGCTCCCTCTTCTCCCCTCCCTTTCCCCTTGGCCAGCCCCGTACCGGGAGCTGCCAGGCCCCTCGTGCCGGCCCCGCTGCCCCTTCCGCCTGCGCCCGCCCCGCCCCGGCGCCCTTTCGCCCTCTCGTCTCCCCCGGAGGTTCCCGAGGGCGCCCTCGGCCCTCTCGCCCCGCCTCGCCCTGGCCCCTCAGCCCCGCGCCTTCCCCGCCAGCTGTCACTGTCGCCCCCGCGCGCGGGTCGCCAGCCCCTGCAACCCGCCTCGGGACCGCCCGGTACCCCGCATCTCGCCCGGGTCGCCCAAGCCTGCACCGCCGCGGCCCGCGGCGGGAAGGAGGGCAGGGGGCCAGGTGGGTGCCCCGCGGCGAGTTCCTTCCACCTGGGCGTCCTGAGATTGAGGTCAGGTGGAGGAGATGCCTTTTTCGTTGTTTTTGGACAGTCGAGAAAGTTTTGGTTTTGCCTGAAGTCTCATTGGTCATCTTTCAGTAAATAGCTTAAGTGCCAAGATTCTTGTGGAATTGTATCTTTCTGACGTTCTCTTAAGTCTGCAGGGAGGGTAGAGAAAGCAGATAAACCGAGTACATTTAAGTCATCTGTAGACCCAGGGAGTGGAGAGAACCCCAGAAGTCAGGGGAGAAGGTGGGCTGGGTCTTGGCTTTGATAGTAAAAAGCAGCGTGACTGGGCGAGTTGCTTTAAATAAGATAATGTATTTGAAAACACTTTATATACAAGGTTCTATCATTGGGGTCGCTATTACTGTCCCAGGGGATGACTTTGCCATTGATAAGACTTTGAACTAATTAGAATCATTTAAGTACCAGAGACAACTAAGAAGTTGTAGCTTCTTAGCAAAATCAAGTGTTAATTTTTATGTAGAAATTATAGGTTGTTTTCCTCTTCTTTGCTCTCTTTTGTGTATATTGAGACGTACAGATCAACCAGTTGACATAAGCTTTGTTGGTTTGTCCTTCTCGGGAAATTGGTTTCTCATTTGGAGTTACCTCGTCTATGGGAATTGGTTTGTCCTGTTTCTGCTAGGTCCGATTAAGGCTGTCAGGTGAGTTTTTTTCCTTAAGAACTTAATTACTTTAAGTTCTCAACTAGTGCAAGATTGAGTCCTGCTTTGCTTCACTAATCTCGTACTCTGACAAAGTAAACGTCGATGCAATTCTGAAAATTTTCAGAAGCGTCAGTTTTTAAATATTCAGGTATTTGTATTTCAGTTTACTTCCAGTTTACCATCACAATAATTTAAAGAAAGAAGCCAAATGAAACATATCTGGGAATTGATTCTGAAAGGATGGTTTCAGCACATTCTTAAAATTTCCTTTTCACAAAAAACTTGGAAATGTCAGTGCTAAAAAGAGGCCGCGAACCAACCACCACAAAAGACATCTCAGATATTTAGAGCCCTTCTTTCCCTCTCCCTTTCTCCATTGGTTTCACTTTTTGAGGGGAATTCGTATGCTTTTCACTCATAAATTGCCATTGATAAGGTTGTAATAAACATCAGAGTTTAGAGGAAGGCAAATAAATAATAGTTTTAGCTGTGGAATGGATGTGAGCTGATCCTTGGGTTCAACTCATTTTTAAATTGAGGTTTACCCATAGATTCCATTAGTCTATATAGAGAAGTGCATTATTTGGTGTAAAGTACCTCCTGAGTTCACTTAGTGCCCATTCTTAGCCTTATATTTCCTGACATGCATGTGGACTTCTTTTTTCAGTGATTACCACACATAAATTTGTTCTTTTCCATTTTTGCTATGAAGTAATTGTTAATGTAAATAAAAAGGTTATTATGGAATACAGTGTGGTGGGATTCTAAATCCAGTGATTTTTAAAAATTGGTATCTAAAGTTTTTATAGAAAGACTAAAACAGGCCAGGCGTGGTGGCTCATGCCTGTAATCCCAGCACTTTGGGAGGTCGAGGCAGGTGGATCACCTGAGGTCAGGAGTTCGAGACCAGCCTGCCCAACGTGGCGAAACCCTGTCTCTACTAAAAATACAAAAAATTCGCCAGACGTGGTGGCGGGCGCCTGTAATCCCAGCTACTTGGGAAGCTGAGGCAGGAGAATCGCCTGAACCTGGGAGCCGGAGGTTGCAGTGAGCCAATATTGTGCCACTGTGCTCCAGCCTGGGCGACAAGAGCAAAACTCCGTCTCAAAAGAAAGATTAAAAACCATTTTTCTTTCCAGTAATTTCTTTTTTTCTTCCTCATATGATCTGTAGGAACCTTTCCCTTAATTTTGAAAAGAATATTACTTTGAATAGTTATTAGTATTATAGTGTATAATGACAAATAGTAAAACTTGAGTCCTAATAGTTTCTATCATAACGTATAAGTGCAGGAAGCAACCTTATGAATCACTGTCCACAAATGAGGGGATGAGAATGGGTTACTGTGATGATGTAGTTTTACTGTATAGACTCTGATATTTGGAATCACATTAGCTATCTTTTGAGGGAAATCTGAAAATTTCCAGAAAACTCTGGTGTATTAAGTCCTTGTGTGATTCAGTGTCTGGTTGTGCTTAGGTATTTGGAGTTTTAAGGTAGTTAGCTGATTTATTATTTAATAGTTATCCTCGAAATGAGAGTGTTTTAGTCTTTTTGCTAAACTGTATGTGGGATTGAGAACCTTAGTTATTTGAAGGTTAAGCATTAGGCCCTAATTCAGTAACAGGAAGAGTTGTAATGGCTAATTTGTCAGGAATATTTTTCTAGTCATACATTTATTTTAACATTACACTAACAAAAGGAAAAATAAAAAGGAAAGAAGTTCACATACTTTCTTCATCCTAACAGCTTTTCTTTTCCGTGCCAGTTTGTGCTCACATGTGTATGTAATTTTACATAATTTTAATATTACAACCTTTATTTTGCCTTTCTTCATCTGAGATACAAAGCTAAACAACTAGAGAAAAAGGGGTAAGTTTTTGTCACAAGATCTTCGAGTTCTATTTGCAGATATTGTTTGTTTTCCAATATTGTTCAGACTGTACAACTCAACAGATAACTCTTGTGTGCGGTCCCTGCACTGCACAGAACAGCCATTCATACATTATTAACCTGTCTAATCATTACAGGAGCTGAAAGTTTTGTAGCCATAATTGGTAGGATTAGTTAGATCAGCAACATTCTCCTTTCCAGGAATTTGATGTTTTCTAACTTTAGGTGGCTTAAAAAACATTTAATAGTAAAGCAAACTTTTATCGAGTGCCTGCCAGGTATCTAGCTTATATTAGATAGGATAAGAGCTTAATGCCTTTTTTCAAGGGATTTCCTGTGTTTAAATCTGTGTAAGATCAACTACCAAAATAAGTAAATATCTGTAAAAGGTGTTTGGAATACCTTTGTTACCTATCTAGACTAAGGGGGTAGAACTAGGAAATGAAATAAATGAAGATAGAAACAGTGAAATAGGTTATTTCAGGTGTTAGGGAGAATGGACAAGAAATTTATTTCAGGAGATATTTCAAATGAGTTTACTTTGCATTTTCCAATACTTGACGTGGTGAAAGACACAGAAGTATGTAATAATGTCTAATAGAGTCAGTGCCTTGGTAATCATGATCTAGTATCTCAATGGAGGGACTGTTACACAGCGATTAAAATGATGACAGTCAAAACCATTTAACAAGGAAGATCATTTTCTCTGTTAGTGGAAAAAGAATGTAAAGCTGTATGTGTAACTGATCAAATCTATTATGATTATTACTATGTAAAAGTGTATACAGGAATGGGCAAGAGCTAGAAAGAAACATGAAAAAGTGAAATTGATTGTTCTTATTAGGGGGATTTTACTTCTTAAAAGTTTTCTTAGGGTTGCCTGGTACCATCATATTAAGTTTCTTAAAGCATGCTTTATGGTTCATGCCGGTGAGGAAATGACTGTCATGGGCTTGAAAAGAAAATGCCTGTGAAAAGATTAGATTAAAAGATAAACAGCTGTAGCAGGCTGCTAGTTATTAAGTGCTAGGCGAATGACAGGGAAATAAGGGAATCGAGAGTTTAGACTTCACTGAGGAGGGTGAACTTTAGTTGGACTTCCAGGGAGGAAGCTTATGATGTGAGCACGGGGTAGAGGAGGGCATGGATTCTTTGAGGAGGAAGTATGGCCTGAGAGTGAGGACACAGAGACAAGAATGAGCAAAGCAGGTTTAGGCAGCAGAGACGAGATCTGCCTGCCAGAATGGAGATTCTGTGAGGATAGCTAGAGAATGATGGGATGGGAAAGGTCAGGTGGATTGCAGGAAGCCCTGAATGCGGCCAGGCCAGAAGTCTGGACCTAGGGTGGCTGGTCCATGCACTCTGTTTTGCTTCTTGTGACCTTGTGTGGGTCTTAGACACAAACACAACGGAGAAAAATTGGTAGATCTCAAAGCAAGATTGGAAACCTCAGTAGATGATTTCTGGCGTAGCTGAGCAGGATTTAAAAGCGCTTGCTGAAAATGAAGGCTTGTGGATGGGCAGCGTGAGGAAGCCGGTCAAAATTAAGCAGGTGTGACTCAGAAGGCAAAGGAAAAACCCAGCAAGTGCGAGGAAGCTTAGAAGATGCTGGTAGTCAGTGAAGATGAAGACATAGGTGACCCTTAGGAAATGAAGGGACAGGAGAAGGTGGCTTTGACCCCTGGGGTCATTGGTGATTCTTCAGTCTTCTCAGAGAGATCACTGACAGATGTGGAGCCAAAGAGGACCATGGATGGAAATTTGCTGAAACAGAAGATACTTGTTTTGTCAGCATCTGCTTGATATGTTAATGGTGAATGAGACACACATCTATTACAACATTGTTTTGTTTCTGCTGTCAACTCAGTGACTGAAATTTGGATATATGCACATAGGGCCAGAGGCATTTTAAGAAGAAGGTACGCTCTTAAATTCTTTTCCCCAAATCTCCTGTTTTTTTTTTTTTTTTTTTTTTTCTTTTGCGACAGGGTCTCCCTCTGTTGCCCAGGCTGGAGTGCAGTGGCATGATCATCACTCACTGCATCCTCAACCTCCTGGGCTCTAGCAGTGCTCCTGCTGCAGCCTGCTGTGGAGTTGGTACACAGGTGTGCACCACCATGTCTGTCTAATTTCAATATTTTTTTGTAGAGATAGGGTCTCACTTTGTTGCCCTGGCTGGCCAGACCTCCTTTCAAGAAATATACATTTATAATATAAAATACGATGTTGTTTAATTGGCATTAGCTTTTACCCTCTCACCTCCATAAAACAATGACTGACTTTTCCACTTAAGTGCTGAAAATGGAAGAAACCACTGACAAAACTATTAGTTAAGGAGATGGATTGAAGTGCTGATTGAGTGGAAATGGATGTATTGATCTCTATGCTTGCTCATCACGTTCCCCTTGTGTTTGACAGAGCATGTTCTTAAAAAAAAAAAAAAAATTCGGCCAAGATGAGCAGTGTGCCCTGTGACCTCAGAAGTGCATGAAACTAACTGGTCCACTCCACACAAGTCCGTGACTTAACTGTATGGGGCTTTTGCTCTCAGGAGATAAAGATATCTTTAGAAAATGGTATCCATTAGTCATTCATTTCAACAGTGTCGATTGAAGAAAAAGAAAATAGCTGCTTTTTGACAGCTTTCTATTTGCAAGCAGTGGAGTTCAGTGCTTTTTTAATGCTTTATTTTATTCTTCAAACCAGACTTTGAAAAGGAATTGTAGGCCAGGTGTGGTGGCTCACCCCTGTAATCCCAGCACTTTGGGAGGCCGAGGTGGGTGGATCACTTGAGGCCAGGAGTGTGAGACTAGACTGGCCAACATGGTGAAACCCTGTCTCTGCTAAAAATACAAAAACTAGCTGGGTGTAGTGGCAAGTGCCTGCAATCCTAGCTACTTGGGAGGCTGAAGTGGGAGAATCACCTCAATCTGGAAGGCAGAGGTTGCAGTGAGCTGAAATCGCACCACTGCACTGCAGCCTGGGTGACAGAGCGAGACTGTGTCCAAAATAAAAGGTAGTAATTGTAGCATTTCAATGTAACAGAACCTCAGAGAGGTTAATTAACATTCCCAGAACTACAAAACCCACCTGTGCGTTTACTGCAAGGTTGGACATCATTATCTTTAAGGGGATCTTGCAATCCTGAGATCACTTCATTTTCAGAGATGTGCAGGACACACTGGAAGCGTAAGTCTTGATCTTCCACCAAAAGAGCTCCCAGTCTTGTTAAGATAATAAGAGATGCCTGTGTGAGTTCATTGGAAGAACATATGTACCTAGTGCACTGATGGCAGCGAATCATGAATTAAAGAAATAGGGGCGGGATTTGAGAACAGCACAGAAGACAGCTTGAGCGGGCCCCTTGGCTCCAAGTCCCACTGGGGTGACGTGGAGGAGTCCAGATGGGTGCTGCACATGCAGTGGATTTGTGTCGGCATCTGAGGATCACTGAACTTGGGAAATCCCCTGCGAAGCCTCTGATTTAGATGACTGGGTGAATGCTGGTGTCATTAACTGAATCAGAAGCACAGGAGAAGCAGGTTTTAGGGTGGAGGTGTGGGAAATGATGAGTTCTAGTCTCAGACAGTCCAACAGTATGTCATCAGTGCTTATGTGCCATGTACCTTGCCTGCAACTATGAATAAGATGCAGTGTGCCTGGAAGCAACTCGGCACAATTGGGTTTTAGGTGTCTGAAGTGCAGCCAGGTGGATGGATCCAGAAGACTATTGTGAATATGAGTCTGAAACGAAGGGACTGGACATAGGTGTAGATTTGGGAGTCATTACTGTAGGTAGAAGATAGAGCACCTCAGGTGTGTCTGTGATAGAGGCGGTCACAGAGGCCAAGAAGAGCAACCTCAGGAGAATCAGGTGAAAGCAAAGTTGTGGATGCCTAAGAAGGAAAAATGTGTCAAAAGAGTGAAAGGTCAGCAATCACGTGTCACAGGAATGGCTGCGTGATTAACACAGAATTGTGTTCAGTGGATTTGGTGTTCTGATGGTCAGTGTTAATGTTCAGGATAATTTCACTGAAATGAATTAGTGTTGGGCATTGGAAGTGGGCTGAGGAGTGAGTGGGCATGCCAGTATGGAGGCAGCAAGTCTCAAGAACATTCTTTCAAGAAGCTCCAGGTAGAAGAGGGAGGGTTCAGAGTGGTACCTGGAGGAATAGGTACTTTTTTTTTTTTTTTTAATTTTTGGAGATATTTGAACCTTGTATAGATAGAGCCAATAGAGAGAAGTTTTTGAAATATGGGAGGAAGAGAATAATTATATAATGGGAAAGCCCTGGAATTTCAAGCTTCATTTTCTTGATGGGGTAAAATGTGAGGTTATTGAAAGTAGGAGGAATTTGGTGAGCTGGGGTATTCTGAGTAGTGAATGTGTAGGAATATGGTTGAAGGACCCTAACTGTATTTTCTATCTATTGAGGGTAGTGGGGTCATCCATTCCAAGTTTTTTCTTCTTGGTTTTTAGATATAAGTCACATCCCCAAAGTGTACCATTACTGGGTTTTAGTTTACTCACAGACTTGTGCAGCCATCGTTACTATCCAATTCCAGAACATTTTCATCACCCCACAGAGAAACCTTGTACCTGTTAGCAGTCACTCTCCATTTCCCACTCCCCAGCCTCTGGCAACCACTAATCTACTTCCTGACTCTATGGATTTGCTTATTCTGGACATTTAATACATGGAATCCTATATTATGTGGACTTTTGTATCTGGCTTCTTTCACTCAGTATAATGCATTCAGGGCTCATCCATGTTTTGTCATGAATCAGTGCTTCATTCTTTGTATAGCTGAACAACATTCTGTTACACAGATACGCTATGTGTTATATTCATTCATCAATTGATGGGCATTTGGCTTGTTTTCAATTTTTGGCTATTATGAATGATGCTTCTTTGAATATTTATGTACAAGCTTTTGTGTAGACATGTGTTTTCATTTTTCTCATATATGCATATATATATAGGAGTGGAATTTCTGGGTCATATAGTAACTAACTTTTGAGGAACTGTTTTCCAAAGCATCTGAACCATTTTACATTCCCATAGAAATGCATGAAGGTTCCTCTTTCTCCACATCCTCACCAACACTTGTTCTTGTCTCTCTCCATGAGTATTGCTATCCTAATGGATATGGAGTGGTATCTGTGGTTTAGATTTGCCTTTCTCTGGTGGATAATGTTGAGCATCTTTTCATGTGCATATTGGCCATTTGTATAGCTTTGAAGAGATCTCTATTCACATCTTCTCCTTATTTCAAATACTGTTTTTTGTCTTTTTATTACTGAGTTGTAAGACTTCTTCATACATTCTGGATACCATTCTGTTATCAAATGGATGATTTGCAAATATTTTCTTGATTTTATGGGTTGCCTTTTCACTCTCTTGTGTCCTTTGATTCATGAAAGTTTTACATTTTGATGAAGTTCAGTTTATTTTCAGTTGCTTCTGATTTTACTGTGATTTCTGAGAAACCATTATCTAACAGCATGTGGATTTCATTTGTTTTCTTCTCAGAGTTTGATAGGTTTAGCTCTTACATTTAGGTCTTTGATCCAGTTGGAGTTTTGAATGTGGTATGAGGTAGGGATCCAACTTCATTCTTTTGCACGTGGATATCCAGTTGTTCTAGAACCATTTGATGAAAAGACTGTTGTTTCTCCATTAGATTGTCTTGGTATCCTTGTCAAAATCAATTGACCATAACTGTGACAGTATGTTTCTAGACTCCCAATTCCATTCCATCAATTTATATATGTCTTTCCTTATGTAAGTACCATGCTGTCTTGATTACTCTACCTTTGTAGTAAGTTTTGAAACTGGGAGTCAAGTCCTCTGACTTTGTTTTTCTTTTTCAAGATTGTTTTGGCTATTCTAGTTCTGCCTTACGAGTTTTCTTTTTTTTTTTTTTTGAGACAGTGTTGCTCTTCTCACCCAGGCTGGAGTGCAGTGTCATAATCTTGGCTCACTGCAGCCTCTGCCTCCCGGATTCAAGCGATTCTCACACCTCAGCCTCCTGAGTAGCTGGGATTACAGGTGCCTGCCACCACGCCTGGCTAATTTTTGTATTTTTGGTAGAGACAGAGTTTCACCATGTTGGCCAGGTGCCTTATGAGTTTTTTAAATACCTGTTTGTTAGTCTTCTGAGGTTGATTGGTTTCTTTTTTAAACTGTTTATTTATTTAGAGATGGAGTTTCATTCTGTTGCCCAGGCTGAAGTGCAGTGCTGTGATCATAGCTCACTATGGCCTTGACCTCTTGGGCTCAAGAGGTCTTCCCACCTCAGCCTCCCAAAGTGCTAGGATTATAGGCATGAGCCACTGCACCCAGCTGATTCGTTTCTTGAGTATGAACATTTTATGTTTTTGGTCACATTGGATTATTTTATATGTTTTTAGATACGGGGTCTTGTTCTGTTGCCTAGGCTGGAGTGCAGTAGCACAGTCATAGCTCATCACAGCCTTTAACTCCTGGGCTCAAATGATCCTTCCATCTCAGCCTCCTTAGAAGATGGGCTACAGGTGCATGCCACTACACCTGGCTAATTATTTTTTAAAAATTTGTTTTAGGGACAGATTCTTGCTGTGTTGCTCAGGCTAGTCTTAAACTCCTGGCCTCAGGTGATCCCCCTGCTTCAGACTCCCGAGTAGCTGGGGGATTATTTTAATTATTTTCACACTACCATATCTCCTCTCCTAACCTGGCATCTCATTCCTCCATTAGCCATGTTAGAGCTCAGTTATATTTTAACCTTTTATTTATTTAATACATTTTCATGTTTACTAGTAACAATATAAAAGTAGTGATTAGGATATTTTACATCTTCTTTTTAGAAAACAAAGACCAATTTGCTTTTTACTTATATGGTATCACGTAATTTTTTTCTCCCAGGGTCAGCAGATCTCAATAAAAAAGGGGGTCCCAAGTGACTTATAAATAGAACAAAGTAGTATAAGTAGTGTTTCCTGCTATGACATTAAATATTAGATTCCAATTGGGAAAACAAGTCTTTCCTACATAAATATCATTGATGAATGTTTTATTTATGAAGGTGTGTAGACATGGAAAAGTATTGGGTGTGTGACACTAATTGGTTGAAAATAGGATCACATGTGGCATGCAAAGTTTGCGGTTGAATAAGTAAATCTTACAAATAGTTTATTATCTACCTTTACAAAATGAATTTAACAGTAAACTATAGATATTTAGGAACTTGACTGGTAGGTAAAGGGAGGTACACCTATGTTTCTGGATAGTAGATTTGGTTTGGAAATTATTACTAATTTTCTGGAGAATTAGAAAAGCAGGTTACTAAGTAGGCAACTCAGAATTATTTTGTTCAAACTGAGAATGATGCATTTCTCCAGATGGAACATGAGTTTTGTAAAGGGAGTCTCCCAGGCCCTGCCCGTATTTTACTATGATGTCATTGGGGTGGGAGCCATAGCTGATGTGTACATCGAAGAAAGACTTGTTTTAAATTATTGTTCACTTTTACAAGGTGACTAATATGCTGGCTGAATAAACTGAGTTGTCAACTGTTGATATTTTAATATTCATTGTGGGGAATTTGCCCTGGAAAGGAATCTTGTTTGGGAAATAATACAGGATCTTTAATGTTGTTGGTGGAATGTATTAATTTCTTCCTTTCTTTCCTCTTCCCCTTCCTCCCTTCCCACTTCCCCCTTCTCCCATCCCCTTTCCTTTTTTCCTTTTTCCTTTCCTTTCCTGGCTCATGAGTACGTCAAAGCATTCGTGGTTCTGAGTATTGTAAAGCTTGATTAGTCATGAAATAAACTTACAGTGCTACCTTAATATCACTCTTGCTTTTAATTGCTTTTTATACATAGTACTAATTAAATTATAATCTTGCTATTTTAGGCTTCACTATGAATAAACTTGTCCATGTGTTACTTATAACGAGTATTGAGTGCTATATTTTAAATTGTGAAATACAATATAATATTTACCATTTTAGCCTATGAAGTGCACAGTTCAGTAGCATTGTGTACATTTCACATTGTTGTATCACCATCACCACCATCTATTTACAGAACATTTTTCATCTTGCAAAACTGAAACTCTATCTCCATTAAGTAACAACTCCTCTTTCTCATTTTCCCCCAACCCTGGTAACCCCCATTTTACATTATGTCTCTATGAATTTGACTACCCTAGCTACCTCATGTAAGTGGAATCATAGTCCTTTTGTGACTTGCTTATTTCGCTTAGCATGATGTCTTCAAGGTTCATGTTATGGTGCGTCAGAATTTCCTTCCTTTTTAAGGGTGAATATTGCAGTGTGTGTATATACATTTTGTTTATCCATTCATTTATCAGTGGGTGCTTGGGTTGCTTCCGCGTTTTAGCTGCTGCCATGAACACGGGCACACTTTAGTGCTGTTTTTACAAAGGCAGTGCATAGCAGCTAGGCTCTTTTTAATTTAGTATTTTAAACCAAGAGAAAGGTATTGATCTTTTGGATTTTTGGTAGGTGTTTTTTGTTTTTCCAGGCTAAGTTTAAGGCTTAAATTTGTAACTGCTATTTAATCATTGTTTTTGCTTTTTTTTTTTTTTCTTTTTCCAGACAGGGTCTCCCTCTGTTGCCCAGGCTGGAATGCAGAGGCATGATCTTGGCTCACTGCAACCTCTGCCTCCCGAGTTCAAGTGATTCTCTGGCCTCGGCCTCCTGAGTAGCTGGGGATTACAGGCGCCCACCTCCACACTCGGCTAATTTTTGTATTTTTTGTAGAGACAGGGTTTCACCATGTTGTCCTCACCACTGCTTTGCTCTCTAAGCATTATATACAGCAAGAAGTTTTCAGTGGCAAGTGTGTCACATTTAAAATCTTGCAGCAATATAATTTAATTCAACCAACTAGTAACATTTGATGGTACACTAGCTATAGCATTTTATATTGAAATGCATTTCATATTAAAATGCTTTTCATATATCTGACCCTTAAGCTTGCTTCAAATCTCATTGCCTTTATTTGCTTGGGTGTGTGTCCTAGATGTTCTGCTCGTGTATATATTCTCAATAGTCCTTTGAAAAGCCTTCTCTTAATATCCTTCAATCCACAGGGTTGGATTTACATATTAAAGGCCATCTTTGATGGGTGTTGGATGTAAGGGACATTTGTAAGTTGCCATCTTAGGACAAAATGAGTTTAGGTTAGATGTATTATTAGTTATTAGGTGATTTTTTTTTTGTATTATTTTGGATTTTCCAGGATTGGTCCCTTAATCACACCATTTAATTCTTCCAAGTTACTGGTTTTATCTGATGACATACATGGTGTAGGGAGTGGCAGAGGGAGAAGCTGTTAAGAGCATAGGAGAGAAACGTGAATGCTGAAGGACAGTGTTTGGCTCCCTTCTTAAGATAATTTGAAATGAAGGAACTGCACTATTGTAGGGAAAATATTTGATGAACCACCCATTTTTTTTGAGGCCTGCATTCTAGATGTATTCTGTATGAGAACTGCACTTGCAGTTCTTCTGTGCAGACCAAATGTTCTTGCAAGAAACTAATGACCAACTTTGTGGTGGGTGGTGAGTCACAGTAGATTTCCGGAGAGTTGATAATGTGCTTGTGTATGATATAGATTTGACTGTGAGGAGCCAGCTGATACAATATGGTCAGATTGCATTAAGCAGTGGTTTTAAGAAACTCTCATGGACCTCTGGGCCTGCGGAAGTGAAGGGGTAAAATTGCGTGTTTGAAAAATTGTTGCAGTGTGGCTGAGACTTGCTTGCAGCATTTCTGTGATTGATAGTCTAGAGTAGATTTAAACACAAAACATTAGAAATAGATTTTCATGCTAGTTGACCACATTAGAACAGATTTGTCTTTTTTGGGTTAGTGTTCCACATTTAGGTAAAACATAACTAAAGTTTTCCTTTTGATTCTCTTTGCTCTTTGCTTGAAAAATGTGTGGCAAAAGAGGGACCACTAACTACTTAGTACTTTTTGAAAATGTATTTAAGAATAAATGTAAAATAACTGATGTGAGAAAAGTTAAGTTTTGGCTAGTACAGGGAAGGAAGTTTTTGTTTTGTTTTGCTTTTTTGCATTTGGCTTAATTATGTGAGTTAAAGTGAAAAAAACAATTACCTTTCTTGAGAGTGGAAACACTCTTAAGTTATAATGAATATGACATTGACCTTGGCCAAGGTTCTTTAGGAAGTACAGAATAACTCTGACATGGTATTGTTCCTTTCCTTATCTTCTTCTTTTCTTTTTATTTTTAAGACGGAGTCTTGCTCTGTCGCCTAGGCTGGAGTGCAGTGGTGTGATCTTGGTTCACTGCAACCTCCACCTCCTGGGTTCAAGCGATTCTTGTGCCTCAGCCTCTTGGAGTAGCTGAGACTACAGGCACACGCCACCACACCTAGCTAATTTTTTGTATATTTAGTAGAGACGAGGTTTCACCATGCTGGCTAGGCTGGTCTCAAACTCCTGATCTCAAGTGATCCACCGCTCTCGGCCTCCCGAAGTGCTGGGATTACAGGCATGAGCCACTGTGCCTGGTAGAGCTTATCTTTTAGTAGTGGAGATAAGGGAAACAGGAACAGTTTCATACTTTGGGTCAGAAAAGTATAAGAATATAAAAATATGAGATCATAAACAAGCCATGGTCTTTACTTTTTTAGAACAGCTGTATTGAGACATCATTCATGCCCCATACAATTCAACCAATTCAGTTATTTTTAGTTTGCTCCCAGTTGTACAGCCATCAGCACAATCAATTTTAGAACATTTTCATCAGTCCTGAAAGAAAACTGTACCTGTTAGCAGTCACTCCTTGGCCCTAGACAACACTAATTTATTTTGTCTCTATAGATTTCACTATTCTGGATATTTCAAGTAAGTAGAATCATACAATGTATGGTGTTTGATGACTGGCTTTTTTCACTTAGTGTTAGCTTCGTACACAGT
This sequence comes from Piliocolobus tephrosceles, assembly GCF_002776525.5. NCBI lineage: Eukaryota > Metazoa > Chordata > Mammalia > Primates > Cercopithecidae > Piliocolobus > Piliocolobus tephrosceles. The sequence continues at coordinate 32,749,114 of NC_045452.1, forward strand.
GTAGCTTTTATCAGTTCTTGATATAGTTTGGCTGTGTCCCCACCCAAATCCCATCTCAAATTGTAGCTCCCATAATTCCCTTGTGTTGTGGGAGGGACCCAGTGGGAGATAATTGAATCATGGGGTCAGTTTCTCCCATACTGTTCTCGTGGTAGTGAATGAGTCTCACGAGATCTGCTGGTTTTATAAGGGGAAACCGTTTTCGCTTGGCTCTCCTTCTCTTCTCTGCCGCCATGTGAGATGTGCCTTTCGCCTTCTGCCATGATTGTGAGGCCTCCCCAGCGACATGAAACTGTGAGTCCATTAAACATCTTTCTTTTGTAAATTGTCCAGTCTTGGATATGTCTTTATCGCAGTGTGAAAATGGACTAATACAGTTCTTCATTCCTTTTATTGCTCAGTAGTGTTCTGTGCTAGGGATATACCACATTTACCCATGTCAGTTGATGGACATTGGGTTGTGTCCACGTTTTGGCTGTTATGAGTATCCAAATAATGGTACTGTGAACATTTGTGTACAAGTTTTATGTTCTCATGGGTATGTATCTAGGAGTGGAATTGCTGGGTCAGGTGGTAACGCTGTTTAACTTTTTGAGGAGCTGCTGGACTATTATGCAAAGTGACTGTACCATTTTACATTCTCACCGGTAATGTATAAGGGTTCTAATTACTCTACACCCTTGCCAACCCTTGTGATGATCTGTCTTTTTGATTATAGTTATCCCAGTGGGTGCGAGGTGGTATTTCATTGTGGTTTTGATTTGCATTCCAGTGTTGAATGATATGGAACATCTTTTCTTGTGCTTATTGGCCATTTTTGTATCTGTTTTGGAGATGTATATTCAGATCCTTTGCCTATTTAAAAATTTGATTATTTTTCTTTTTTTTTGTGAGACAGGGTCTTACTCTGTCACTTAGGCTGGAGTGCAGTGTTGCCATCACAGCTCACTGCAGCCTTGATTTCCCTGCCCCAAGCCATCCTTCTGCCTCATCCTTCTAAGTAGCTGGGACCGCAGGCTCCCACCACCATGCCTGGCTATTTTTAAACACTATTTTTTTTTTTTTTTTGTAGAGACAGTCTCTCTGTTGCCTAGGCTGGTCTCAAACTCCTGCGCCCAAACAGTCCTCCCAACTTGGCCTCTCAAAGTGTTAGGATTACGGGCGTGAGCCATTGTACCTGGCCTATTTGTCTTTTTATTATTGAGTTGTAAGCGTTCTTTATATATTGTGATGCAAGTTCCTTATTAGATACATGATTTGCAACTACTTTTTTGATTCCCTTTTTCACTGTCGATGGTGTTCTTTGAAGCATACAAATTTTTAATTAAAACTTTTGTTATTGTTTTTAGTGATAGGATCTCTTGCCTGGGCTGTAGTGCAGTGGCACAGTCATAGCTCACTGTAACCCTGAACTCCTGGGCTCAAAGGATCCTCCCACCTCAGCCTCCCCAGTAGTTGGAATTATAGGCATGTACCATCATGCCTGGCTAATTTTTGGTTGTTTTTTTTTTTTTTAGAGCTGGGGGGGGGGGGGTCTCACTATATTGCCCAGGCTGGTCTTGAACTCCTGGCCTTAAGTGATCCTCCCATCTCAACCTCCTAAAGTTCTGGGATTACAGGCATGAGCCACCATGCCTAGCCCCAGAGTTTTTAATTTTGATGAAGTCCAGTTTATCTTGTTGTCTGTGTTTCGGGTGTTCAATTTCCTAATCCAAAGCCATGTGGATATACACTTATGTATTCTTCTAAGAACTTTATAGTTTTAGTTCTTACATTTAGCCCTTTGATCTGTTTGAAGTTTTGATTGTGATGTGAGGTAGGGATCCCACTTCATTCTTTCGCATGTGGATATCCAGTGTCTCATCATTTGTTGAAAAGACTGTTCTTTCTCCATTGGGTTTTCTTGGCACCGTTGTCAAAATCAATTGACCATAAACGTGACAGTATATATTTCTGGACTTTCAATTCTATTCCGTTGATTTATAGATGCCTTTCCTTCTGTAAGTACTGCACTGTCTTGATTACTGTGGCTTTGTAGTAAGTTTTGAAATTGGAAGGTGAGTGCCCTCTTTTTCCTTTTCAAGATTGTTTTGTCTATTTTGAATTTTTTTGCATTTCCATATGGATTGTAAGACCTTGTTGATTTTTATAAAAAAGCTAGTTGAGATTTTGATGGGATTGCCTTGAATCTTGTAGATCAGTTGGGGAGTATTGTCATCTTAACAGCATTGTCTTTCAATTCATGAACATGCAGTGTCTTTCCATTTGAGTCTTTAATTTCTTTAAAAAGTTTTTTTTTTTTTAAACTGATATATCACAGTTGTACATATTTTTGGGGTATATGTGATGTTTTTCTTTTCTTTCTTTCTTCTTTTTTTCTGAGACAGAGTTTTGCTCTTGTCTCCCAGGCTGGAGTGCAGTGGCACGATCTCAGCTCACTGCAACCTCTGCCTCCTGGGTTCAAGCGATTCTCCTGCCTTAGCCTCCCGAGTAGCTGGCATTACAGGTGCCCACCACCATGCCCGGCTGATTTTTGTATTTTTAGTAAAGACGGGGTTTCATCATGTTGGCCAGGCTGGTCTCAAAGTCCTGACCTCAAGTGATTCACCTGTCTCAGCCTCCCAGAGTGCTGGGATTACAGGCGTGAGCCGCCGCGCCCGGCCACACGTGATGTTTTGATACATGTATACAATGTGTGATGTTCAAATCAGAGTAATTGGGATATCCCTCACAAGTCTTAAATTTTTTTCAACAATGTTTTGGAATTTTCAGTGTATAAGTCTTGCATTTCCTTTACATTTATTCCTAAGTATTTTAATATTTTTGATGCTATTATAAATGAAATTGTTTTCTTAATTTCAGTTTCAGATTTTTCATTGCTGGTATATAGAAACACACCTGATTTTTATATATTCTTGTATTCTGCATAACTTGTTCTCAGAGTTTTAGTGGATTCTTGAGGATTTTCTCTGTCTTAGGATTTACTTCTTCCTTTCCAATCTGGATGCCTATTGTTTATTTTTCTTGCCTAACTGCCCTGACTAGAATTTCTAGTACAGTGGTGAGTAGAAATTCGGTAGCAGACACCCTTGTCTCATTCCTGATGCCATCCAGTCCTTCACCATTGAAGGAATGGTAGGAAGCCATCCAGTCCTTCACCATTAAGTGTGATGTTAGCTGTGGGTTTTGTTGGTGCTTCTTATCAGGTGGAGGAAGTTTAATTCCTACTTCATTGAGTGTTGGCATTATGAAAGAGTATTGAATTTTTGTCAAATGCCTTTTCTGAAATAAATTACTTTTTAAAATGACTGTTTTTCTTGTTTTCTATCTGCAGAGATTGACCTGCATACCAAATGTGTGGTGGATGTGGATGCGAACAAGGTTATTCTTAATCCTGTAAATACGAATCTTTCCAAAGGAGATGCCCGGTGAGTTAAGAAACAGTGCTATGCTCAGTGGATGTTTAAGTAACTGGAAGCAAGTGTGGCTGCTGAATTAAGTTGCATTGAATAGATATTGAATGCCTACCCTGTGGAGACATATTGCCGTCTTCTGCGAGCCTGTACTCAAGTTGAAGAGATGAAGTCTATACTATGGGATGACAATGTGCCTGAATGAGTATTAGAGGTAGTAATTATATTAGAAGCACAGAGAAGACAGTGAGTGTTACGTTGAGAAGTAATTGAAGGCTTCTTGAAGGAGGTGCCACTGGCTGGAGGATTAGCTAGGATGTAAATCGGTTCCTTAGCAATAGTGGCTTTTACTTCTGCCAAGTTCAAATGCTGTCAGAGCCCATTTCAAGTGCTGTCTTCATGAAGGTATGCCTGTAGCCCTCAGTGATTTCTTTCCTCTAAATACCTGTCAGTTATAATCTGTCCTACTTAATTTAATCATAGATTGTTTTGGATTGTTACTTCCAGCTGTACAGTGGATTTTAATGTCTTCGGGGGAAAGAGACTCGGGCTGAAGACGAATATTTGAGCATCATTTCTAGATGTGGATGGTAGTATGAACAAAAGGGAAGGGAAGAACATGAATTTGGGGCAAGAAAAGACTATTTTGGGTTTTCTTAGTAAATGGAGGACAGTAAATAAGCTGGGATCAGATTACAGAAGACCTGGAAAGCAGATGAGGAAGTTTGGCCTGTATTTTTGTCAGTAAGATTTTGTTTTTGACAGTTTTTGAGTATTATGATTGAGGATAAGGAGAATTAGAAAAAGTTGTTGATTGGCAATGTAGAGAGTGGGTCAGAGTGGGGATAGGCTGACCTTTTATGGATATCAGCTGTATCAGAGATGTTTTCCTACTGGCCCTGAAAGTGGAGAGGACAGGTGAAAGACATTTGGCATGAGGCTTTGTGCAAAGTAGGATTCATAAATCCTTCTAGAAACAGTGCTGTATTTGGCACTCTGCAGATGTTCTTGTTCTTTTGAGTTGTGTTTAATTGAGTTGAAAAGAGCACTGGATTTGGAGTGAGAAAATCTGAAATCGAATCCTTCATTATCTTATTGTAGTAATTTTTAATTTTTTGAACCTGTCTTACGTATCTCACAAGGGTTTTTTTCCACAAAGATCAAATAAGTGATTTTTAAAAGATCTTGCAAAGTGTTCTGTACAGGGGCAGGTTTATTGTTATTGATGTAGAGACACATCAAAATGTACAGCTTGATGAATTTTCTTAGTGAACATACTCCTTATAAGTGGCACCCAGATAAGAAACAGAACGTTACTAGCATGGCAAGAGACTACATCAGGAGAAGAAGTTTTTCTTTCTTTTCTTTTTGTTCTTTTTTTTTTTTTTTTGAAGCAGAGTCTCACTCTGTTGCCCGGGCTGAAGTGCAGGGGCATGATCTCAGCTCACTGCAGCCTCCGCCTCCTGGGCTCAAGCAATTCTCATGCCTCAGCCTCCCGAGCAGCTGGGATTACAGGAGTGCACCACCATGCCCAGCTAATTTTTGTATTTTAGTAGAGAGTTTTGCCATGTTGGCCAGCCTGGTCTCAACTCCTGACCTCAAGTGATCCGTCTGCCTCAGCCTCCCAAAGTGCTGGGATTACAGGTGTGAGCCACCACACTGGGCCAGTTGTTACTTTTTTTTTGAGACTGAGTCTTGCTGTGTTGCCCAGGCTGAAGTGAAATGGCACGATCTTGGCTCACTGCAGCCTCTGCCCCCCACAGGTTTAACCGATTCTCCTGACTCAGCCTCCCTAGTAGCTGGGATTACAGGTGTCCACCACCATGCCCAGCTAATTTTTGTATTTTTAGTAGAGAAGGGGTTTTGCCATGTTGGCCAGGCTGGTCTCGAACTCCTCACCTCAAGTGATTTGCCTGCCTCAGCCTCCCAAAGTGCTGAGATTACAGGCGTGAGCCACCACACCTGACTGGTTACTACATTTTTAAGCCAAAATGTATTCAATACTTGAGTATACATGTCTGCCAAGAAATCACCTAGTTCTAGAGAAATTTTAGCTTTGCAAGGTCAGAAACTTTATGTTACTCAGTTTGCTTAATGTTGAGTGGAGTCTTGGGGACTAACATGCCATCTCTTAAGGAGACAGGCAGGACCTCTGATTTTATGTTTACAGTGAGTAAAATATTAATCTCAGCAATCCACTCTTCTCCTTCTTGGTATCAACAAATTAGAAAACCAGGTCAAAACATTGCTGTGAACATAGGATAAGAATGAAGGGACGTTTTTGTCAAATATGGAAAAGATAAATGACAAACTCTTCCTATTTCACACCACTGCTGGGAGCACTCTCGTGACTGAAATACTTGAATCTGCCAGATCAGTGTAGTTCTTCTGTGTATAATCCTGGATACACATGGAAACATTTTATCACTTATTTGCTCATGCAGAGCTATACTGCTTATACTGCTAGAACAATTAATATCTCTTTGGAATTTTCTTTTTCTCCTCAATTAATTTTCTGAATCGGTTTTTGGGATTTTCTAAATCTTTGTCAGCAATATATTTCTAAATTGCTTCCCTTTAAATGACTAAATCTTTAGGCCTTGTTTTATTTGAATTATATCTTAAAACTTTTATCCTACAATAAATTTTTGTTGTTGTTTGGAAGCCATGGTGAGATTGTAATAAAACTTTAATGCTTGTCACCATGGTAGGGAAAGTAGTTTCTTTTTGTTGTTGTTTGTTTGTTTTTGAGACAGGGTCTCCCTCTGTCGCCCAGGCTGGAGTGCAGTGGCACGATACAAATAGTTTCTTAAGCTAAGTTTTATCTTCTGTTTTTGCTTCTTTCTCTCCTCTACCCACCAAACAGGCCTTTCTTGCTAACTCTGGCTAAAAAGTTAATTGGTATACTTAAAACATTGCCTTAAAAGGGATTAAGGTGCATTTTCTCGTGGAGAGTGGGAGCCTCCACTGTATGAATCATTTGTGTTATAAAAGTTGAGGCATAGGTGAGTTTGGAAAATGGAGTGCATTTTCCCATAGGAACTGTTAGTTTCAAGTGAAAAGTTTAACCTAGTGACTAGTTTAACCCACAACTCGAACATACTTTTTTTTTTGTCTCATATCTTTTTTTAAAAATATATTTTGTCTCATATCTTCACATTTCACTGCAATAATCTTAAGTAGTTGTACTCAAGGGCCGAGACTGAATAAAGTGAATAATCATTCTTTCTGCTTTGTGGAGGACATTCTTATGTGGAAAAGGCTTTTTTTTTTTTCCCCCCTGCTGTGGGTGCGTGGTGATGAAGCGTACAATGACTGCTACTTTGCTGTGGTGTCTTCGTGCCCAGGGCACCAGCAGTTTCCCCTCCATCATGTTCGTGCCACCAGCGCAAATGTCAACACAGAAAGGAAGGCAGATGCGTTAGTACTGTTATGAAAATAATCCCAACCTCCAGACTCTCTGAAAAGCTCTGGGGAACCCCCAATAGTCCTCAGACTACAATTTGAGAGGTTTAATCCAGTTTATAAGCTTCTAAGAAGCAAATAGATGTGCCTGGTTTATTTTTTAAAAAATTTATTGAGATATAATAGTAATACAATACAATCCACCCGTTTAAAATGAACCATTCAGTGGTTTTTATTACACTGAGTTGTGCAGCCTGCACCACTATCTGCTTGTGTACGTCATTTTTATCACCGTGTTAATTAATCCACTTTCTGTCTCTGTAGATGTGAGATTTGCCTGTTCTGGACATTTCCTATAAATGAAATCATACATGAGGTGATCTTCTGTGATTGGCTTCTTAGCATCATGTTCTTGAGGTTTATCCACTTCGTAGCATTTATCAGTACTTCATTCCTTTTAATGATGAAATAATAGTCTGTTCCATCACATTTTGTTTATCCATTTATCTGTTGATGGGCATTTGGATTGTTTCTGCTCTTTTGGCTTTATGGATAATGCAGCTTGGGTACAAGTCTTTGTGTGGACGTGCATTTTCATTTCTCTTAGATTCATTTCTAGTTATGCAACGCTTCTGGATCATATGATAACTATATTCTGAACATTTTGAGGAATTGCCAAACTGGTTTCCAAAGCTGCTGCACTGTTTTACATTCCCACCAGCAATGCGTGAGAGTTCCAGTTTTTAAAAACTCTCATTTACTGTAAAGAAAATGGAGGTAACTCTGGCTAATTAAAGAGTGCATATCCTGCCTCAAGGCATTCAGATTACAATGAAAAAGCAAAACCAAACATAGTGCTGTCCAAGCCAAGCACTCCTGGCCAGATTCAGCCCTTGGCTACTGATTTAGAACCCCGGGTTCTGGTAAACTGGATTCTGGTATACTTCTCTATTGAGCAGTACCTACTTATTTTAAAACAGTGTTTTGAAAAATTTGAGCAAAATTAAAAAATACGGTATACAAAAAGTTCTACAGAATGAAACACTTTTATGTACCTATCAGTTTAACAAATCCTTGCCAATGCAATTTAAACCTATGTGAACTGCCTTCTTTTCACATAGGAACCCTTTCCCTCTCCGCAACAGTTCACCACTTTCTTAAATTTGATCTTCTTTCCCTTGTATTTCTTTACATTTTCACTTTATGGAGGACCTTCTTACGTGGAAAAGACTTGTTTTTTTTTTTTTTTTTTTTTCCCTGCCATGGGTGCGTGGTGATGAAGCACACAATG
>NC_045452.1:32757322-32800695 GCF_002776525.5 Piliocolobus tephrosceles
CCCTAATTACTCTGATATTCAGCACATTTCCATGTGCTTATTGCCATTTGTGTGTCACCGTTAGAGAAATGTCTGTAAAAAATTGTTGGCCTATTTTTGGCTTGGAATGATTGTTTTCTTTTATTTCTTATTTTTTTCATTTTTTAATTTTTTTATTATTATACTATAACTTCTAGGGTATATGTGCACAATGGGCAGGTGTGTTATGTATGTATATTAGTGACATGTTAGTGTGCTGCACCCATCAACTCGTCAGCACACATCAACTCGTCATTTACATCAGGTATAACTCCCAATGCCATCCCTCCCCACTCCCCATAATAGGCCCCAGTGTGTGATGTTCCCCATCCCCAGTCCAAGAGGTCTCATTTTTCAATTCCCACCTATGAGTGAGAATATGCGGTGTTTGGTTTTCTGTTCTTCCGATAGTTTGCTGAGAACGATGGTTTCCAGCTGCACCCATGTCCCTACAAAGGACACAAGGTCATCCTTTTTTATGGCTGTATAGTATTCCATGGTGTATATTCCCCGCGATCCAGCCTGTTTCTGATATTGTGAGTAATATCATCTCCCCCTTTGGTAATTATGAACTCTTTCACAGATGGATGTAGGCCCCCAGTGTGTACACCCTCAGAGGGTGTACACCCGTGTGTATTGGGAGTCATCTCGTCCTCTTCCTCACTGAATATGAAGAACAGTATCCCAGGAGTGTTTCTACTCCCTGTGATATTGGGTGTCATATCCTTCTCTCCCACGCGGAAGTTGAAACAATATCACTGGGAGCGTGCACACCTTTTGTGATCTTTAAAGCAGTATCATCCTCTCCCTGGTGGATATCAGGAACAAGTCTATTAATTATTAATATTAATAAATGTAATAAAAATTAATAGTAATTATCAATATTAATGATCACAAGAAAGATAGTAAAAATTCATACTGGTTTAAAATGTTAACGATTTGTACTAATAATTAATAGTAATATCACTATTAATAATAAAATAATGGTATCAGCCATTAATGTTACTGAAATCAATACAATGTGATGCTGGTAAGAAAATAACAATTAGTATAAGGGACTAATAATATTGTTAAGTGACATTAATATTAATAATTAATTTTAAGCGTGCATAGTCATGTATTTAAAATCATTATCCATAATAATGGGATCCTATTAATTATTAGTAAAATTGATAATTATTAAAATCGATCATTGATGTTTAATGGTCATATTATTACTCCTAATACCACAGGGAGTGTACACCTGCCGGTGATGTAGTTCCTAATATCCAGGGACAGAGAGCATGATTTTAGCTTTAATATCGCAGTAGGTGTACCCTTACCCCGTGACACTGATCCTAATATCCAGGGGGGTAGAGTATGACATGACTCGCAACATAGCAATGAACGGACAGCCACCCGGTGATATTGCTCCTAATATTCCCAGAAGAAGCCGACGCTGTTACTCCCAATATCGCAGGGAGGGTACAGCTCTTCTGTGATATTGTTCCTAGTATCCGGAGGAGGACAGGATGATAATAATTCGCAGGCTGTGTTCACCCGCCCTGTGATATTGTTATTAACATCCTGGAAGGGAGAGGGTAATATTACACTCCGTACAGCAGGAGGCGTACACCCAGCCTGGGACATTGTTCCTAATATCCATGGAGGGGAGAGGGTGATATTACACTCCGTACAGCAGGGGGCGCACACCCAGCCTGGGACGCTGTTCCTAATATCCATGGAGGGGAGAGGGTGATATTACTCTCACTATGGCAGAGGGTGTACATCCACCCTGTGACACTCGTCTTCATATTCCAAGGCCGAGAGTTGGATATTACTCCCAGGATGGCAGACACTGTACACCCCCATGTGATACTCTTCCTGGTATCCGGAAGGGGAGAAGATGGTATTAATCCCCATATGGCAGAAGGTGAAAACGAACTGTGATATCTGTGAGACACTCCCCACGATGAGGGGACTAATAGCCCATCTCTCTGCCCACCAGCTCCAATATTAAATCATAAACGTTTCACATGGCATAAACTATATATGTAAATCAGCTATTTCCACACCTGGATGCTTGATTTAACCCTACTTATACTGTTAGCCATAATGATTTCTACTTTATCCTTCTTGCTTTTCTGGAACCCAGGCTTGACCAGCATGAAACTGCAGGTGAACCCAACCATCTGTGACTGCTGGGAGACTTTTCCCATGGACCACACACCACCTGACACCACAGGCCTCTTGTGGAGATTTCACTGCCTCTGGCATCCTCGCCCTGGCTGAAATTCTCACCCAGGAGGCCAGCAAAGCCTCTGGAGCAGAAGTTGTCACCACAACTGTATTAACTCCGTCAAGGAGGGCAGTGGAAGCTTCCAGGGCAGGCGGCCCCTCTGCAGGGGGAAGGGCCACTTCAGGAGGGTGTGTCTCAGAACTTTGCAGGGACGTTTCCCTTTTTCCCACCTTTACTTTTTTTTGCAATGATTTCCGGATTTTGGCCTCTTTTGCTGTGCTAGGAAAATCCTTTTGATTCGGGTAGGCAAAGGCACACAGGCGCTTATATGCATCCGACTTCTGACCTTTGGAGCTCAGCTTCAAGCGTTGGCATCAGGCCCACAGGATGTCCCGGTTAATCAGATTAACAGGTGGCAGTTTAGAGGGTAATGGAGGAATTGGTATCTTCTTCTGAGGTCCGGGGTTATCGGTGTACTCTGCCTTCTTCTCAGGGCAGAGCACTTTATCGCTTTTGACACATTTTTTCTTTGGTTCCCCTTGCTGATGTTCCTGGCAAAGCAATCATGTTTGGTTGATTAGAAGCCTGCTGATCCACTTCCCTTGACTTCTCTGTGGAGGTGTCGTGCCTTTTGCCTTCTCCATACTTGTAGAAGAAACGGAGCCTCTCAAGATGAAAAAAAATGGAAATTCTTAAATTTAAAAGTTTAGGATGTCTGACAACCCTGACAAAAACAAGCAATGGGGAAAGGATTCCCTATTTAATAAACGGTGTTGGGAAAACTGGCTAGCCATATGCAGAAAACTGAAACTGGACCCTCTCCTTATACCTTATACAAAAATTAACTCAAGATGGATGAAAGGGTTAAATGTAAGACCTAAAACCTTTAAAAAAAACCCTAGAAGAAAACCTAGGCAATACCATTCAGGACATAGGCATGTGCAAAGACTTCATTGACTAAAACACCAAAAGCAATGGCAGCAAAAGCCAGAATTGACAAATGGGATCTAATTAAAGAGCTTCTACATAGAAAAAGAAACTCTCATCAGAGTGAACAGGTAACCTACAGAATGGGAGAAAATTTTTGCAATCTATCCATCTGATAAAGGGCTAATTTCCAGACTCTACAAGAAACTTAAACAAATTTAGAAGAAAAAGCCAAAAAACCTCATCAAAAAGTGGGTGAAGGATACAAACAGACACTTCTCAAAAGAAGACATTTATGCAGCCAATGAACATATGATAAAAAGCTCTCATCATCACTGGTCATAAGAGAAATTCAAATCAAAACCACAATGAGATATCACCTCATGCCAGTTAGAATGGCGCTTGTTAAAAAGTCAGGAAACAACAGATGCTGGAGAGGATGTGGAGAAACAAGAATGCTTTTTACACTGTTGGTGGGAGTGTAAATTAGTTCAATCATTGTGGAAGACAGTGTGGTAATTCCTCTAGGATCTAGAACCAGAAATACCATTTGACCCAGCAATCCCATTACTGGGTATATACCCAAAGGATTATAAATCATTCTACCACAAAAACACATGCACACATATGTTTACTGCAGTACTGTTCACAATAGCAAAGACTTGGAACCAACCCAAATGCCCATCAGCGATATACTGGATAAAGAAAATGTGGCGTATATACACCATGGAATACTATGCACCATATAAAAGGATGAGTTCCTGACCTTTGCAGGGACATAGGTGAAGCTAGAAACCATATTCTCAACAACCTAACACAAGAACAGAAAACCAAACACTGCATGTTCTCTCTCATAAGTGGGAGTTGAACGATGAGAACACATGGGCACAGGGAGGGGAACATCACACACCAGGGCCTGTTGGGGGGTGGGGGGCTAGGGGAGGGATAGCGTTAGAAGAAATACTTAATGTAGATGATGGGTTGACGGGTGGAGCAAACCACGATGGCATGTGTATACCTATGTAACAAACCTGCATGTTCTGCACATGTATCCCAGAAATTAAAGTATAAGAAGTATAAGAAAGAAAGAAAGAAAGAAAGAAAGAAAGAAAGAAAGAAAGAAAGAAAGAAAGAAAGAAAGGAAGGAAGAAAGAAAGAAAAGAACAGATCATTTTTTAAATATCAAAATTTTTATAAAAAAACAAAAAACAAAAAATAAAAATAAAAGTTTAGGATGCCAACTAATTCTTCACAACTTTCAATTAGAAATCTAGTGCAAAAGTGTACACTAGATTAAAAGTACAGTGACATGTTAAACCACATTGGAAATAAAAATAGTTACAAATTAAAAATTTTTTAACACAATGGAGGATTTTCAGCTTACAGTTAGGTGGATTTAGAAATATCAGAACACATCTGCTAAGGAGATGATGTGGCACCTTTAGAAGTCTGCTTGCACACAGCTGGAAGCCTTCAGGGGTAAAAACAAACTACTTCTCTTGCTGGGATTCAGACATGTCCAAATATGTCTGGTGAACAGACAGAACTTTATTGTCTAATGTATTTAAAGGGCTAGACAATGGGGTAGGGAGGAGGCTCAGAAGCCCCCAGGAAGGAATCATTCTGAGTGAAAAACACTAACAAAAAACCAAACACACATGTTAGTCCAGTAATTTCTATAGTTATTCATGAAATGCTTGATGTGCATCCCTTCTGTATTAGGAACTGCTACAGGCACAGGACACCACACCAAGCAAATCAAGATAAAGCCCTTACAAGCACGAGGCTCACTTCCATGGATGGAAGAAAGAAAATAGACACATAGCACTGTCAGCATAGAGTACAATGGGCAGGAATCAAGTAGAGTAAGCGACAGATACCGATGGTCTAAGCTGCTGTTTTAGGTCGAGTAGTTAGAAAAGGCCACTGGGATGAGACTGCATTTGAACAGAGACTTACAAAAAGAGACAAGGCCCAGGTGGGCAGATCACTTGAGGTCAAGAGTTCAAGACCAGTCTGGCAAACATAGTGAAACCCTGCCTCTACTTAAAATGAATGAACAAACAAACAAACAAACAAAAACTAGCTGGGCATGGTGGTGGGTGCCTGTAGTCCCAGCTACTCAGGAGACTGAGGCAGGAGGGGAGCTTGAACCCAGGCGGTGGAGGCCGCAGTGAGCTGAGATCACACTACTTGCACTACAGCCTGGCAGCCTGGGTGACAGAACAAGACTCTGTCTCAAAAAAAAAAGAGAGACAGAGACAAGACAAAGTTGTGTGTGGTGATTTCTGACAGAGGGAACAGAAGATTGGAGGCTCTGAGACAGGAGGGATGGGCAGGTCTGAAGAGTAGACGGCTGTGCAGTGAGGGGCCATTAGCAAGGGCCTGGGTGGGAGAAGAGCCATCGGTGAGGTGGTGGGCTGTGAGGCAGATCCCCAAGGGCCTTCTGGGTCAGGCAAGGGTTCTGGGTTTACTCTGAGTGGGAGCAGAAGGTTCTGGAAGCTTTTGAGCAATAGCCACTCCAACTCCATCCTGGTCAGAACGGAGGGTTATTGTGATGATGGCCTTCTCTTTTCTCAAGGCACAGATATGAGCCTTCAGGGAGACATTTCTAATGGAAAAACTGAAACGAACGCTACACCTAGGACATTGGGGGCCATGCAATTTTCCTGTGAGATTTCATCAGGACTCTGCAACCCACAGGAACTCCCTCTCCAAGAATCTCCTCACAGCTTGCGCACATGTCGTCACACCTTGCACACAGGGAAGGCAGCCCAGCAGGCGGAGGCCCCTGGCGGGTCCAGGGCTGCGGACACTTGGGGACTCCCTGTGGTGGCCTCTGCACTGCTGGCTGGGGCTGGAGAAGGCCAAGCCGGTTGTGCTGCTCCAGGCTGTAAGGCAGCAGAGGCTTTTCTCATCTTCGCTTTTCTCAGGCCCTCCCTTTCCTCCTCCCCACCTCACCTACTCTCTCCTCCTTTTCTTTACTTGTTCTCCACCAACCTGATTTTTCGTCTGTGCTTATTTTGTGGAGGATTATTTCTGCATGGCATAGGAAGGAGACTGTGAAAGCCCACTGGTATAAGGAGGATTCTTCAAACTAAAGTATCCGTAAGTGTCCATTTTAAACAGCTAAATGAATACAGTCAATGGAATGACAAATTGCCAAATCATGTCTTATGGCCAGCTGACAAGAAATCCCTGGAGCATATATAAACCAAGGAACAGGTGCAACTCCGAAAAAGCATTCAAGATGAGTTACAAAGATTATGACAAGGTAAGACACAGCCAGAACCACTAGTTCAAGATTAGATAAAAAATAATTACATCGTAGCTAGATATTTATTTGTTTAAATATACCACTTTATAATACTGTTTATTTTCAGAAATAATTTTTTTTAAATTTAGTCAAATTATTTTAAGGAAAAGTACAGAATTTTTCTATTTTAATCTGGGTTCTGTAGTTTAGACTATGGATTTCTCCCCTGAGATTCCACCTCTATCTAGTAACAGTGTTTTCTACCATTATGCCACTTGAGTGGGAGGACATTGTTGATCCAATACTAATTCTGCAAACTGCAGCTTACAAGATTTTACAACATGGTCTTAACTCTTTCCCTGAAAAACCACTCATGACATGGGGTTGGGGATTAGAATATTTAGGATGGACAGAAAGAATTAAGGGTACTCACAAACACAAAATTTACTTCTCCTTGGTCCATATACAGACGTGGAGGTACAGATTAAATTGCTACTTCTTGAGTCAGGTACATTAGGCCTAAGTCCTAACTCTGCCATTTGGCATTACATTGGTCAGGCTACTACTACCTTTACATATTTAAAATATAGGGATAATAGGCCGGGCACGGTGGCTCAAGCCTGTACTCCCAGCACTTTGGGAGGCTGAGACGGGCGGATCACGAGGTCAGGAGATCGAGACCGTCCTGGCTAACCCGGTGAAACCCCGTCTCTACTAAAAATACAAAAACTAGCTGGGCGAGGTGGCGGGTGCCTGTAGTCCCAGCTACTCGGGAGGCTGAGGCAGGAGAATGGCGTAAACCCGGGAGGCGGAGCTTGCAGTGAGCTGAGATCCGGCCACTGCAGTCCAGCCTGGGTGACAGAGCGAGACTCCGCCTCAAAAAAAAAAAAAAAAAAAAATAGGGATAATAATAATACCGACCTTATAGGGTCATTGGTAGGATGAAGTGAGATGTTGCCTGACCTACACTTAGCCAGGTTTCTGTATCATAGTAGGCATGCTATAACTAGCTATATTAGGGTTGTTCCCACTGGTCTTTTACCTAGATGATTGCTTCTAAATTAAATAAAAATAGATAAATGAACATTATTTATACAATTTTTGCTGTTTTTTATTTATATAAATTTATGGGGAACATAAGAAATTTTGTTACATGTATATAATGCACAGCAGTCAAGTCAAGGTACTGAGCACGACCGTCATCCAAGTACAATCGATTTTGGTTAAGTACAGTCCCCCTACTCCACTACCAAATATGGAATTAATTCCTTCTGTCTTATCATATGTTTGTACCCTTTAACCCAGTCCTCCTCTTCCTCCCTTTTCTCCCACACTTCCCAATCTGTTACTTATTTTTCCCCTCTTGACCTCCATGTGATCAAATATTTTAGTTCCCACATGTAAGTGAGAACAGGTGATATTTATTTCTTTGTGCTTGGATTACTTCACTTAAGATAATTCTCTCCAGTTCCATCCATGTTGTCACAAATGACATGCTTTTCTTCTTTTTATGACTGAATAGAATTCCTTTGCATATATTTATGACATTTTCTTTATTCATTCATTTGTTGATGAAAACGAGTTGATTCTATATCTTTGCTATTGTGAATAGTGATGCAATAAACATTCCAAGTTTATGTATATATTTTATGTATTGATTTCTATTCCTTTGGATAGATAGGATGTGTACATGAAAAATCCAAAGAAATCCATAATTAACAAGCAAAGTAATTAGATACAAGATAGTATACACAAATCAAATGTATTTTGAAACAATAGCAACAATTAGAAAATCATTTTTTGAGACAGTATCTTACTCTGTCACCAAGGCTGGAGTGCAGTGGCACAAACTCACTGCAGCCTTGAACTCTTGGGCTCAAGCAGAGTCCTCCCACCTCAGCCTCCTCCCACCTCAGCTTCCTCCCACCTCAGCCTCCCCAGTAATTAGGATTACAGGCAGGTACTACCATGTTTGGCTAATTTTTTTTTTTTTTTTTTTTTTGTAGAGATGGGATCTTCCTATGTTGCCTAGGCTGGTCTTGAACTCCTGGCCTCAAGTGATCTTCCTGCCTCAGCCTCCCATAGTGCTGGGATTACAGGAGTGAGCCACTGTACCTGGCCTGAAAATTAATTTTTAAATGACATCATTTACAATTGCATTAAAAATATCAAACACTTAGGAACTAGTGAAATGTGTGCAAGAAAACTATAAAAAAATTTGACATAAATTAAAGAGGAGTATCTCCAAATAAATAAAGAGATATTCCATGTTCATGGACTGAAAGTCTTTATACTGTAAAATATAAATTATTCCTCACATAATCTATAGAATCTAAGTAATACCATTCAACATCCCAGCAGGTATTTTTATGGAAATTAACCAGTTGATTCTAAAATGTATATGGAAATGCAAAAAGCTAAAAGAGCAAATATAATTTCAAAGAATAACAAAGAATATTTATAATACTAGATATCAAGACAGTAATTCAAACAGTATGATATGGACATGAGAATAAATAAACAGACCAATGAAAGAGAATAGTTTTAGTGAGCATACCTCTTTGGGAAACCACTTAGCAGAATCGGTTAACACTGAACACATGCACACCCTACATCCCCACAAGTCCCCTCTCTTCTAGGTACAGAATAATGCTCCCCCCCAACATAAATATCTAGCTACAGTGTAATTAGTATGTCTCCATACTAATCCCCAGAATCTATGCATATGTTACCATACATGGCAAAAAAGAATTAAGGTTATAGATAGAATTCAGTTGACCTGATCATCTGACCTTAAAATAGAGAAATGATCTGGGATTATTCAAGTGGCTGCAAACCTAATGAGATGAGTTCATAAAAAGGAAGGAAGAAGAACCTGTGAGAGGGGTTTGACCTACACTTGCTGGTTTCGAAAATAGTGGAAGGGGCCTCAAGCCAAGGCATGCAGGTGGCTTCTAGAAGCTGGGAATGGCCCTCATCCAGCAGGAAAATGGGAACCTCAGTCCTACAACCACAAGGAATTAAATTCTGCCCACAGCCCAAATGGGCAGGAAATGATTCTCCCCTAGAACCTCCAGGAACAAACACAGCACTGCTGGTACCTTGATTTTAGACACTACTGGACTTCTGATCTGCAGAACTGTAAAAATATAAATTTGTGTTCTTTTGAGGAACAAAGTTTGTAGTAATTTGTTACAACAGCAATTGAAAATGAATACAGCAGCAGAATAAACAAAAATAATGACATATGTCACTGCAGTCCACCCCCTTGGTTCCTGAACAAGCATGCCTATGTGCACATACACAAGCACACACCTCTTCCCATAGGAAGAATTCCAAAATGACTGCACCTATTATCATGCAATGGTCCTTCTTTCAACCATAAAAACCCTCCTCTTCTTCCAATGGGAGATGGCCTAGAGTCAGATCCACACAGGTCATTCCGCAAGTCGAGGATCTGAGGATGCCATCTACCCCTCTGGGAAGGTATAACTGCAGTTTCATGATCCTGCAACTTCTAGGCTCCAGACAAATTTAACTATTACCAAGGTACCTCATCTAATCAAGGAGAGAAAACAATTTGAGCCAAAAAAACTAAAGAGAGTCTGATACAGTAACTGGTGGTCCAAACAACACGTTGTAGCCACCTGGGCAATGAGGAAGGGAGACCCTTGGTCAGATGGACAATTTGGCTGATGCAGGCTCTGTCTGTGTGGAGGGTGTGGTTTCTGCTCCCTTTTATTCTCTGTGGCCCTGCCAGAGAGGAGCCTCATGAAGGGCTGTGGCAGCCATGAAAGCCCACACTCTGAGGGTGGGGGTGAGGAGCCTGAGGTGGCCCAGGGGACGAACGGTCACAGGCTCCTGCATGCCAGGCCAGGGCACTGTGCTGCAACATTCTCTCCAACATGTGTTGATGCCTATCAATTGATTCTGGCTGTAAACAAACATTTTCCTCTGAATCTTGCCGTTCTTCCTGCCCTGTCTCTAGGCCTTTAGTCCATGACTTCTGTCCCTGCCTCCTCTCTGGCTCCAAGCAGTGGGAACAGAGAGCTGAGGTAGCACCAACAGCCCCAGGAACTCTGCTCAGCCCCCAAGCCATGGAAAAGTGAGAACTTGTACCAGGAGCAAACACAGCAAAAGGGGTTTGTGAAGGTGCAGGATTCTCTGCTCCCCCATCCTGATTTCCAGAATCCCAGTTTGATGGTTCCCTGCCCAACTTTGTCTTGGGGAAAGGTTTTTCAGATTTACAGTTCAAAAAGACGATTGTGGGACTGTAAGTGGCCCTGGTCCCTGGCCTCAGGAAGTGAGCACATCTTTACAATCTCAATACACCTTTCCAGCTGGTGGCTGTCTGCTGTCATATTAGGACTGAAGCCACATTTGTCTGTCTTGCATTGCCTCACCGATGGCCTCAATAAACAGCCAACACTCCCTAACACAGCGATGGCTTTCTACCAAGAATGCTAGACACCAAGCCATGACACCTTTGCTAAGTAATGAACACTGCATAATTTTAGATAAATTAAAGTTTTAGATAAGTCCAAGACTCGTGGACATACCCTAATCGAAACATAAAATAAAGCTCACATCCAGATTCATTTAAGCTCACATCCAGATTCACTGATCATTACTAGATCATCCTTTATCATTACTAGGAATTTTCCTTGTTACAAAGTCCAAAGAAAAGGGCTCAGTTTGATATTCATATTATCTTACTTATCTATTTTCAAGATATAAGAAGAAAAAGGACTCTGGATGACACAAAAGAGACGGTCGTCATTATGAAACGTCATTTGAAGTCAGCGGCTCTAATAATGAAGACATAACTGGAGGAAATATTGTAAAGGAGGCAGAGACCCCCCGCACAGCACTCCTCAGTTTGGAGAGACGGAAACTGAGGCCTGATCACAGTCTTCTTGCCAGGCTGTAGCAAAACGGGACCTAGAAGCAAAGTTTTCCATCCCTGGACCCAGTTACTGTCCTTGGTCAAAGCTCAGACTGAAATCCTTGCCTAGATTCGATTATGAAGAGAGCAAAGAAGGAGGAGGAGGAGCTTTAAGAGAGAAAAGCCTGGGAAGGGCCGATGGGACCTCCGTGGGATCGCTGAGGCTTGCTTGCCTCCTTTGGGAGTCTCCAGCTGTGGCGGCGGAGGGGCTGCACCCAGGGACGCTGGAGAGGGGCGGCAGGGAGCTGAGGAGAGGTTCATCCCCAAACTCCACCCACTGCAGTTAAGAGTGTAGCGACTTGGTCTTAGAAAACCTGGGTCCTCTCTATTTTGAGGTCTGGAACAGGTGGAACAATCTGGCTGCAAGACGCATGCAGGACGCAGATCTGCCCCACATCCACTTTTGTTCTTCACTATTCCAATTAACTTCATAAAACTTAAAGTAGGAATGTGTTGCTGACATGGCAATACTTGGATTTTTGTGTTTGTTGTACTTTCTGAAGAATCTAGTTCCACTAATTTATTTTATTCATGTTTTTGTATGTCCTTCATTGTTTTCCATTTTATGAACACTAGGACGAATGAAAACAGAAGCATGTCTTGTTCCACATCCCGGTGCCAAGGTGAGCAGTTTCCAGTGCAAGTCAGGGGCCCTGGGAAGACTTCAACAAGCAGCTCTGGAAAACCAGGAGGCTCCACCCTGGAGAAGCCGCACCTCAGCTGTCACCCCAGTGTGGTGAGACCAGGAGGCATTTCCATTATTTGTGTAACATCTCGCTCCCAAAAGCATCTGAAGCATTTAACACACGTGCACGCATCGGGCAGAATTAAGAGTAAATAAAGGCTCCTGGACGCTGACGTTCCCATCAGGAAGGCCTTCGTTTCCAGGGGTCGACGCGTGGGCGCTTCCTCCGTCCAAGCGCAGCGGGTATTTGCAAAACAACCGCAATGAGCTCTCCCAAGACGGGTCTAAAGAAGGGCGCAGACCTCCCGCTGGAGGCGGTCCTGAGCGTCAGGGCCGGGCCGGCTCGAGGGCGGGTCCTCTCCACCCGGACCCCGCGGTCCCCTGTCTGCCCAGCGCCCCCGCCGCCCGCTCAGAGGGGCTCTGTGCGCCCAGAGGACGTGTCTGTCCCGACGCCTTGCGGACTTCCCCTCCCGGGGACCGCGGAGTTCTGCACTGACGCGGCGGGAGAAAGGAGCGGGTTAGGGTTTGGGCTTTTTGTGGCTCGAAGGACACACGGAGGGAAGCGACCGCGCGTGGGAACAAGGACTTCTCCCAACTCCTTCCAAGGGGGTCGTCCACAGACGCACCGGCTTTCCGAATTCGCCCCGTGTTGTCCCTGCTGGCCACTTGCTAGCTTCGCGCACACCTGCGGATGAGGAAACCACTATTTGTCTGATCAGAGTCCTCCAGGGCAACACCATCCAGTTTTGAGCCTCCGCCCACCCCCAGAGGAAAACCGAGATTTGTGCCACGGTTCCTAGTACCTAAGTGAGAGGCAGACACCCGGCGACCCCGGCAAAGGCGCGTCTTAGGCTCACCGGACGCTCCCCGAACCCGTCCCTCTGGCTGCCGAGCCCCCCGCGCCTTCCCGTGTCGGAAGGAGGCACGCGCAGACCCCTCGGGGTGTCCCGGGACGGCAGGTCCCGCTGGTCGCTCCAGGAAGAGGCGGGGCGCTGGGACCCCAGAGCTGGGGACCCCGGGCTGGGAGCCGCACGCGCCGGGACCCGCTGGCCGCCTTCCCGGTGAGGGTGGCCGTACCTGCCCGTGCGCCCGGCAGCAGCTCCCCCGGCCCGCGCCGACGGCCACCGCGTCCCCTTTGTGCGGCCGGGAGGGAGCAGCCGCCTGCAGACACCATGCTGTCCACCGGGGGCGAGTACGCCGTCAAGAAGAGGAAAAAGCCGGTGCGGAGGAGGTACGCGGGGCCGAGGGGGCGCGAGCGGCGCCTCTGGGGACCGAGCCTGGGATGGGGACCGCGTCGGGCAGTGGGGGCGGCCGGGCCCGGGGTGCGGAGAGGAAGGCGGGGGCACCCCTGCGTCCTCCCGCAGTCCCCGAGCCGGGCCTGTCCCCCAGTCCGCGGCCCTTCCCTGCAGCTCTGGCGGCCAATTCTGAGGCCCCCCGCGGCGCCCTGGCGCTCAGCTCCCGGGGAGCCTGCGGAGAAAGGATTTCGTTTTAAAGACACCCCCACCCCGAACCTGCCGCTGGGGATTTTTAACCTTGACAGTAAGTTCAACACCTCGTTCGGGCACTAGTCGGGCGGGGTCGCGCGCTTTCTGGAAAGGGCGTGCTGGGGTCTCCGGCGTTTTGCGATCTGCGCCCTCCAGGACGCTGCGCCTCAAACCAGGGCCGGGTTTACAGGGTGTGCGCCGCAGCAGGGATGGAGTCTCCGGGTCACGGAGGTGGAGTCGCGACGGAGAGGCCAAGTGGGCAGCCCCCACCTCGTGCACAGGGAAGGGGATGCGAGGCCCTGCGGGGTGGAGGACCCCAGCGGGTCAGGGTCCCCTCCGGGTCCCCAGGTCAGGCCCGAGCGAGCTGCGTGGAGATGGGGAAGGGGCACCGCCGAGTTCGCTGCGGCCCCAGGGTTGGGCAGACGCTCTTAAAGGAAGAATAAATGGGAAATCCGGTGTAGGACACAAATCCCTGAGTCTTCGTCCAGTGCCCAGAGGTTGGGTTGGGGCCTGCGAGCGGTTGTGCGAAACTGAGCCGCGATGGCTGCGGAGACCCCGCTGGCCTCAGAGCTCGGGTCCTGGAACCTTCCCGAGGGACGCGGCGACCCTGGGGAGAGCCCGGCTGCCCTGCGTGAGCTTCAAATGCAGAAGGCTGGTCCGCGTCCGAAAAACTTCCAAAAGATCTCAAGACATCAATTCTCATTCCATGTAATTTAAAAACACACAAAATGCCAGGAGAGGAGCCTGATAAAAAAAGTGCAGATATGAAATGTCACACAAGTGTTAATACGAAATGTCCAGAAGAACGGACATCCAGGGAGTATGAAAGCAGACGGGGGTGGCGGGGGAGGATATCGGGGAGAGGGGAAGTGCCTGCTAAGGGGAGACGGGTTTCCTAAGGGTGTTCTGGAACTCGCTATAGGTGATGGTTACACAGCATTGTGATTGCACCTACTGCCTTTAAATGGTGAAATTTGTCTTTGTATTTTACCACAATAAACAAAAGCTCATGAAACTCTTCAGTAGGGGCACAGATATCTCAGAACTACACTCCTCAGGAGAAATTTATTTTCCAGGGCAGTAGAACCAGCAATCATTGGATAACTGAAAAAGATGCTCAAAATGGGAAATTTTTAAGAGTGTTACAAATACCTTAAATATTTTATTTTAACTGAAAATATCAATGGCTATCAATTTGCTAATCCTCTGATGCTGGTTGGGGTCCTCTTCTTCTTTGGTGTGTGTGTGTGTGTGTGTGTGTGTGTGTGTGTGCATAAATCGCACCCACAAGTTACTGTCTTCAGTTTAAAGACACTTGCATCTCAATATGATCCTGATGTGTAGACTAATTCAGCAGCAACTTTTTTTTTCTGCAGCCATACTGCGAGTCTTTCCAAAGCATCCATCGTAGTTCACTAAGAAACACTTTCTCTTTGCTGTTGTTTCATTAACAATCATAACAGAAAGAGTTGAAATTAAAAGGCGTGGGCACATTTAGCAGTGATTTTGCGTTAGTACACAGCTTACCTGATGGCAACAGAGTTCCAGGTGTCTGGGGAGTCAAACCGTGGTGAACTGTGGACGTCTTAAGTTTGCAACCAGTTGATGGGGGACTGAGCTAAGTGGTCGGTTAACAGTGATCTAGTGTAAAAACTGGCCTCATTTGCAAACACTGTGCTGTCTTGTTTCCTGAGTTGCTCCAAGTGCATTACTTTAGGGATTTCTGCGACTCGCTGGGTGGTGGGGTGGCCGCATGGCCTTCTGGCTTGGACCTGGGTCTTAGCTTCCCAGCTAGGCCTCTTCCCCACCACTCCCCATGGCTGTGTGGAAGAGACTCTGGTCCTGCTGGCAAGGCTGGGCAGGCCACGTGGGACAGCGTCGCGGATGCTAAAGTCAGGGCTCCAGGGGCTCCTCCGGCTCAGGATGGGGTGGGGAAATGGGGAGAGCGATTCAAAGCCCCTCCCAACTTGGCCATGCATCCTCCTCTGAAGCTGGTGGCAGCTGATGGGGAGCCCACGTGGCACCTGCCAAGCTGCCTTCCCTCCTGTCTGGCTCTCTCCTGACCTGCTGCAAACACCACAGGGTAGAAACTTGCACCAGCTTTGTGGTGGTTTGCCAACCATTTTCACCCTTGTGTTGGGTCACTGCATAACGTAGAAATGTGGATGCCATGGTGCATTTGAAAGGTTTAGGGCACTGGAAGATGTAACCCACTTCTAAGGACTTTCGGTAGAATCATTTGTAAAATCTGCATAAAATGCTTTGAAACAGAGCCTGGGGGAGGTTTGTAAGGCAGACATCGGGATTCTAGCACCTGCACACATCACTGTGTTTTCAAATGCTTTCTTGAAGACTTCTGTCGCTCATGTTATCAACCTGGAGGTGTAACTGAGGTGTGGCGACCTCCTCTATCCACTGCTGAAATCAGGCTGTGCATGTGGTTGAAAATCAGCCGAGTTCTAAAGCCATAAATCTCTGCAAAGTAATACTTTATACTTAGAATTCAAGTCTTGCCAAGCTTTCTTAAAAGAATTCGCTGCTCTGCTCCGTTGAAGAGCCCAGGGCTAGGGGTAAGCTCCATCCAGCCTCAAGCTCTGGTTCCTGCCTTGGCTTTGAGCTGCTGTGTCACATGGAAGGCCATTGCCTTCTATCAAACTCTCTCTACATGAAGTGCCCTCATTATTTTTTTCCTGAAGGCAGAAAAAGTATTTCATGACTCTTTTCTTATTTGTTTTCTTGTTAAATATTATTTCTTTTGTAATAGAAGCATCTCTGCAGCAGTTCCCCTTTGAGTGGGATTAAAACAACTTTTTTTTTCTTTTTTTTTTTTTTTTTGAGACGGAGTCTTGCTCTGCCGCCCAGGCTGGAGTGCAGTGGCCGGATCTCAGCTCACTGCAAGCTCCGCCTCCCGGGTTCAGGCCATTCTCCTGGCTCAGCCTCCCGAATAGCTGGGACTACAGGCGCCCACCAAATTGCCCGGCTAGTTTTTTGTATTTTTTAGTAGAGACGGGGTTTCACCGTTTTTGCCAGGATGGTCTCGATCTCCTGACCTTGTGATCCACCCGTCTCGGCCTCCCAAAGTACTGGGATTACAGGCTTGAGCCACCGCGCCCGGCCAGTTTTTTGTATTTTCTATTAGAGACGGGGTTTCA
Source organism: Piliocolobus tephrosceles (assembly GCF_002776525.5). Classification (NCBI taxonomy): domain Eukaryota; kingdom Metazoa; phylum Chordata; class Mammalia; order Primates; family Cercopithecidae; genus Piliocolobus; species Piliocolobus tephrosceles. The sequence goes on from NC_045452.1 coordinate 32,774,008, forward strand.
CCGTATTAGCCAGGATGGTCTCGATCTCCTGACCTCGTGATCTGCCCGTCTCGGCCTCCCAAAGTGCTGGGATTACAGGCTTGAGCCACCGCGCCCGGCCACAACTTTTTTTTTTCATAGCAGGTGATTCATTCTTGGAAAATATTTTCCCATCAGATCCTCAGAATCTGTACATGTATTGATGGGAGTTGGACTTGGTCATCAGAACAACCATGAGGTCTTCTTCCACAGAAGAAGTGTGAGGCTTGTGCTAGGGGAAGACTATCCTCCCCTGGGTGAGATTCTGAGCCAGGAGAGATCGGGGCTGGAGTACAGACCTGCAGACTTGGCTGCCTGTTCTCACAGGTTTGGTCTTCCTTTGCAAGGTAAAGTCAAGTCCAGAGCAGGTTTAGTGTGTGTGTTGGTTGGGGAGTCAGAGAGGCTGTGAGGTCTCTCAGCATCCACTAAGCTTTCCAGCTTGGCAGGTTTCTTTACTCATACCACATAGAGAACAAGTTGTAACTAGCGTGACCTTGGGGGATGTTTCTTTCTTAACATGGAAGCTGGCACTTAGCCCTGCAACCCTCTGGTGCAAAGGACACTCGTATCTGTCTAGGAACAGAGGACCTCAGTGAAGGTGCAAGGATATCACGCAAAACGTGTGCCTCTGCCATCAAAACACCTCCAACCCCATTCTCCCCAGGGTCAAATCTGCACAAGGTTTCGGCAGCAGAGCAACTGGCCCAGGCAATGGACCAGGATGGGCGGAACATATCAAGGCCCATTTCCCAGGCTCCCTTGCAGCTGAGGGCAGACATGTGACCTCATTCTGGCCAATGGGACCCAAGTGGAAGTCTTCTGGGAGTTCTGGGAAGGCTTCTGCTCTCCTGATCCAAGGCAATGAGCATGGCCAACTTCTGCCTGGGATGCAGATGCAATACCATACCTCCAGCCACATAGTGGCCATAAGGCAGGAAGATAAGAGTCAACATATTAAGAATGTCAGAGCATAAGGAAAGGGGAGGAGTCAGAAACTTCACTTATTCACTCATTTGACAGATTCATTCTGAACATTGACTCTGAGAGACCCTGTCCTAGGCATGAGGAATCCAGCAAAGAACAAAACCTTCCCTTCTGTAGCCTACATCCTAAACATAATAAATATACATCAGGGCATGATACAAGCCATCTGGGGGACAGTGTGAATGCAAATTCCCTGAGGTGGGCTTTCCTTGGAGCAAAACTGGAGCTGAGTGATGGAAACAGCAGACAGATGAAGGCTCAGGAAAAGAGTGTCACTGAAGGTTCTGGCAGGGGAATGGTGTGTTGGATGGTTCTGGTTGCTTTATGGAGAGAGACAGGTGGACGGTAGAAGTCAAGAGGACAGTGGGGGACTACCTGGGACTCCAGACAGAGGCCCTGGTGGCCTTTTTGACAGGGAATCATGGAGGGTGAGAAGTGGCTGGGATCTGCACGTAGGTTGAAGAAAATGCAGATAGGATTTGGTGAGTAATTGTATATGGGTATAAGACAGAGGGGAGTCTGAATGGCAGTCAGGGTTTGGCCTGGGCAAATTCACTGAGGTGACATCTACCCTCATTCATCTCAGCTCAAGCTTAGCCCATCCGAACTGGCCTGTCCTACTTGTCACCATCCTCCCGTGGAGAACCCTGGAGTTGTCCTTCCCCTCTCTGGAAAACCATTCCAAATGCTGCTAATTCCACCCCAGGATATCCAGTCTGCCTGTTTCTGTGCCCAGGGCTACCATCATCCCCTGTGGCCCTTACAGCAGCTCCTGGAAAGTTCTGCATCTCCTGCTCTCACCTCTTCTGGTTTGATCATACTATAGCAGATTGGGTCTTTTTTCTTTCATTGTGTTAAATCACATGATATAAAGTTTACCTTTTTAACCATCTTACAATGTACAAGTACATCAGTACATTCACAATGTGCAACCATCCCTACTATCTAGTTCCAGAACATTTTATCCACCCCCAAATTTTTGGAAATCCCATACCCATTAGCAGTGTCCTCCCATTCCCAAAGGATCTTGTAAAAGATGAAAGCAGTACCTCCCATCAGCAGTTCCTCATTCCACCTAGGAAAGAAATGGAAGCTTCTCAGGCCCCCTGGGCCCCCCTTCATTTCTTCCCTTTCCTCAGCCCCCTCAGGAGGTTAGTTGGAGCACTTTCTTGATGCAAGGCCTCTCTTTTCCTCTGGCCAGAACCCTTGAGGCCCCGCTCAGCTGCAGAGCTCTGCTCCAGAGGGCTTCAAGGTCCACACCTCCCTTCCTGACGCCTGCCTCCTCCATGACTCTGTTGCTTTCCCACATCCACTCTGCCTGGCCTCTAGCAGGCGCTCAACAGGCAGTGACATATTTCTCTGTTCACGTGGGACAAGGTTGGGAGAGTGTGCACCAAAAGATCAACAGCCACCACTTCCAGTGATTGTGTTTGAATTTTAAATTTTTCTCACAATGATCAGGCAATAGATACTCTTTAAAAAGAAAGATAAACAGAAAAATGGAGGTGATATTAAAATACATACACAAACACCATCAACAAAATCAAGATGCAAACAAAATTTGTAACATGTATAAGATTAATATGCTTAGTAGAAAATTAGCTCGTATAAAATGATGAAAGAACTATGAAAAATAGGCAAAAGCATTAACAGGCAATTTACAAACCAATGGCCAATAAGCATATGAAAGGCATTATCAGTAATTAAATAAATAAAACAGGCAAATATGAGATACATTTTTTACATTAATAACAGAAGCCACTCTGCACAACCAGTAGGAACGCACCTTGTACTGTGGAAAACTATTTAGCAGTGCCTACTAAAGTGGAACCTGCAAATTCACTTTCCATTTGGAGAGAACAGAAATGTGTACATATGTACAAAAATGTCATGATGGAGGCCACCAGACTTCTTTCAACAGTAGGATGGACACATCAAGCAACATCTGTTTCCATAGTAGAATACTACTCAGCAACAAACAAGAACTAGGCTACACATAAAACGTGAGTGACTTTCTCGGACATAACGTTGGGTGACAGGAACCAGACACCAGCAAGCACAAGCTGTGCAGCTTCCTTTCCACAGGGCTCACAAATGGCAACATTAATCTACGGTATTACAAACCAGGATGGCAGTGACCTTTGAGGAGGAGAATGTCTAGGATCCTGGTGACATGAATATGTTAATGTGAACATTTATATTTTGTGCATTTTAAAATGACTTTTTATATTGATAGCACCTAATTTTCTAGATTAGGAAGAAGCTAGCATTTTCAAATTGCTAGTGAGAGCATAACTTACTGCAGCCTTTATGGAAAAAAGTAGTCAATAATTATCAAATGCCTTAAAAATGTCTTTTTACTTTCACTCAGCATATCCACTTCTAAGAATGTATCCTCAGAGGATTACCTAAGGATGTGCAGTCGTATTTACTTAAGAGGACATTGTGGCAGCTCAGCTATAATAGGAAAACATGTGAACAGTGATCTAAATAGTAGCAAAGCATCTGGGATTCAGACTGAGAAACCTGCAAGGGCTACTGGTCACATGGATGGGTGAAGAAGTGAGAAGAGAGAAGAATATAATATTTCTCTTTAAACATGTGTGGATCAAGTAAAGCAACCCTAAGTGTTTAAAATACCTTCTCATGGTTGGTGGCTTGTCTTTTCACCCTCTTCATGGTATTTTTGATTAGCAGAAGTTCTTAATTTCAAATCATTTAAATGTATCAATCTGTTCCTTCATGGTTGGAACTTTCTTGTCTTGCTTACAGTGTCCTTCCCACCTATGATGTCATAAAAAGCATCCTCTACTATCTTCCAAATGTTTCATAGTTTGGCTGTTTACATTTTAAGCCCATGGTCCACCTTAAGTAATTTTTTGATGTGGTGTGATGAGAATCCCATTTCAATTTTTTTTCCAATATGAAAAGCCAATTGTGCCAGCACAGTCATCAAGAAGTCCAGCCTTTGACTGGGCTTGTCAGTTCCCACCCTGTCCTAAATTCGGTTCCCTGTGTGCATGGCTCTGTTCCTGGGTCCTGGATCCCAGTCCAGACCAAGTTCACCACTTTGGAATAAGTTTTAATGGCCCCAACACGTTTCTTCATCTTCAGGAAGGCCTGACTGACTCCTTTGTGATCTCTGCACATCTATATTAACCTTAGAACAATCATGAGATAGAATCAGCTTATTAAGTTCCCTCAGAAAAAAAAGAAAAATAAACAAAAACAAAGCCTCTAGAGATGCTGAGTGACACTGAATTAAATCTGCAAATGTCTTTGGGGAAAATCAACATCTTTGCCCTGTTGAAGAATCATCTGTCTCTACATATAGTCAGGCCTTTTAAAGTGGCTTCCTTTATATTGCATAAATTTCTTTCTCTAGGCCTTGCATTATATTTATTTCTAAACATTTTAAATTTTATGAAATTGTTAAGGATGTATTTTTAAAAATTCCTTTTCCAATTCATTGTTGCTGGTTTATAAGAACGTAATGGTTTTCTGAATCTTGATTCTTATCTACCAACTTTATTAAACCCTATTATTAATTCTAACAATATATCTTTGCATGAATTTGCTAAGGCTGCAATAACAAAGCACCACAGACCAGGTGGCTTAAACAGCAGAAATTTGTTTCTCACAGTTCTGGATGATGGAAGTCCAAGGTTAGGGTGTCAGCAGGGTTGGTTTCTTCCAACACCTCTCTCCTTGGCTTACAGATAGCTGTCTTCTTCCTGTGAGCTCCAGTGGTCTTCCCTCTGTGTGTGCATGTGTCTCGTGTCTCTCCCTATGTATCCAAATCTTCTCTTCTTATAAAGACACCAGTTAGATTGGAGTAGGGCCCACTCCAAGGCCTCATTTTAAATTCACCACCTCTTTAACTCGTCTCCAAATATAGTCACATTATGAGGTACTTCAGGGTTTCAACATACGAATTTTGCAAAATGCAGCCCATAATAACCTACAAATCTTCTAGTTAGAGCAGTGGTTCTTAAGGTGTGGTTCCAGAACAGCAGAACTAGGTAACCTGGGAGCTCATTAGACATACAGACAGTCCTGCCTCACCCCAGATCTCCTGAACTGTGCGGGCAGGGCCACAAGCCCTACAGGGGGTGACTGACAGGCTGAAAGCTTGTGAGCCTCCCAGGTACACTCTTATAATCTTCTATTAGTGGCTTCTTTTCCTTTTCCATTTCAGCTTTTATGTCCTAATTTGTTTGTGCTGCTTCAACAAAATATCACAGACTGGGTAATTTATAAGGAACAGGAAGTCCAAGATCAAGGTGCAGCTGCTTGGTGTCTGGCAAGGGCCTTCTTCCTGCATCCTCACACACGGGAAGAGCAGAAGAGGGCAAACCCATTCCCTCCAGTCCTTTCACAAGGGCCCTCATCCCATCCATGAGGGCCCACCCTCATGACTTCACAGTCTTCTAAAGGCCCCACCTCTTAATACTATCACAAACTCATGCTCAGTTTCAACACATGAATTCTGGGTGACGTTCAGACCGTAGCACTTATTTTTCTTCTCTTAACGGACTGGCTAGGTCCTTCCGTCTAACGTAGAAAAAAGTGGTAATGGTGGGCATTCTTGTGTTCTTGGTTTCAAAGAGTATGTTTCCAATGGTTTACTATCAACTGTGCTTTTTGCGGTGAGTTTCTGCTTTTTGTTTTTCGTTTTTTTGGTTTTTGCAAGTGACCTTTGCAGGTTAGGGGATTTCCTTCTATTCCAAGTTGCTAAGACTTTTGGAAAAACAGTCATTAAAGAACGCCAAATTTTATCAAATGCTTTTCTTCATCTACTGACATTACCACATTTTTTCCTTTAGTCTTTTAATATAGTGAGTTACATTAGTGATTTTCTAACATTAAACTAAAATTGAATCTTGAGACAAGCTCTACCTGATCACAATGTACTATGCAGTCCCTTTATCGGTGCGTTTGGTTTGTTATTTTTAAATTTATGATTCAGCATTTTTGTTTGTGAGTGAGACTGGCCCGTACTTTTTATTTACGGAACTCTCCTTACTAGATTGGAGTCTGAGGTTATGCTGGCCCCATAAAAATGATTTGGAGCTGGGTGTGGTGGCTGTCACATGTAATCCTAGCACTTTGGGAGGCTGAGGTGAGAGGATGGCTTGAGCCAAGGAGTTTAAGACAAGCCTGGGCAACATAGCAAGACCTACAAAACACATAGCAAGTCTCTACAAAACAGAGAAAGTGTTTTGAAAGTGTAGAGAAAGTGTCACCACTTTTAGTGGACGAGGGATTGTGCCTCTGAACACCAGGGATTTGGGCTGCACAGTGCAGGGCATAGTGTTGGAACCCCTGGGGTGATGCAAGAGTGAAATGGCAGTGGAAAGTGGGGCCATGATCATTCTTCTCTCTCCCCCAAGTCCTAAGCCACTGCCTCCAGAGGGAGCCAAGACCAACCCTTCCAAAAGGCACCGCGACCGACTGAATCAAGAGCTGAGCCGACTCACCAATTTGTTACCCTTCCCTGAGGACGTGTGTGCACGGCTGGACAAGCTGTCCGTCCTCAGGCTGATCGTGGGCTACCTGAAGGTGAAGGACTACTTTGCAGGCAAGTGGTGGCTGCTGTTACAAAGCGAGGGTGAGAGGCCCCCTGGCACCTGCTGGGACCCTGGTGGAGGCTGTGGCCACAAGAGGAAAAGGAGTAACTTGGGTTAACCCTTTGTCCTGGTGAGAGCTGCACCACTGCCTTCAGACCTCAGGCAGAGGCGAGAGGCACCTGCTCAACACAGGTGCATTAGGTGAGCCAGATGCTCACCTGGGAGTGTGCCTGTCCGAGGTGCAAACCCTGGCTCCTTGTTGTCCCAGGCTGCTCATGGAAAGAGATGGCACCAGTCCCCTTGCCTGGCTGTTATTCTCCAGGGAGAGTCCTTAATGCGACCACCGTGCTCCTGCCTCCCTTTGCTTTGTCATTTCTTGTGAGGATCCAAGTGTTCCTCTACCTTATAGAACTTTGGTTCAGAACAAAGGTCCTCTTTCTCTGAATATAACAGAGGATCTAGGATATTATTTCTTCTTGTTTTCTTGAAAACTTTTCCTCCTAAAATTTTCTATTACACAGAGGGCACAATCTATTCTTCCTTGTCCTGCTTGCTCATTAACTGTGTTGCTACTTAAAGACAGATGTTCTAACCCATTCCCACAAGTGGAACTTGTATTCAGTGATGCTGAACGAACAGGGGTTAGTCTGTGGCGTCCTGTCTTCCCTGCAGCGTCACCTCTCATAAGGGAGAATGTGTCCCCTTGGTAGCTCAGAGACATGTCCTGGGAGGATGGACAAGGGAGGCAGACTCTGGGCCTGAACAAAAGGTTAAAAAATGGTCACAATCCTCTCATGAAATTTATTTTATTTTTAAAAAGCTTTTTTAGAATTGCTGGAAATTTGGGAGACAATCTGGGGGAAATTTAAATTTATATCTAAGTTGATTGATAATGAGACCATCAACTTAGAAAAGTCATCTCCCAAGTAAGCATCATCTCTGAAGTTTTTTATAAACTCCTCCCCAGCTCTACTCCAACAAGAACAAATGTGGATTCATCGTTTTCATCAAATTTGATAAACTTCTGGCCATTATTTCTTCAAATACTTTCTCTGAGTCTTCTCTCTCTCTTCTCTGTGTAGAACTCAAATTACATGTATTTTAGACTGCTTGATGCTGTACCACAGGCCGTTGGTTCTTTGTTCAGTTTTCTCATTGCTGCTTCATTTTGGATAATTTCCACTGACCAGTCTCTAAGCTTATCAGTCCTTTTCTCTGCGAGGGTTCATTTTGCTGTTAAGCCTATTAAATGTATTTTTTATTTCTGGTATTATATTTTGCAGATCAAACATTTCTCTTTGGTTCTTTTTATAGTTCCATTTCTCTGCTGAACTTTCATTTATATGATCATTTTCACTTTAAGTATTAGAGTCAAGAATTTTGCTATTCAGTATGGTAGCTATTAGCCATATATAGTTATTTAAATTTAAACTTATATCCATTAAAATTAAGTAAAATTAAAATCTTAGCTTCTTGGTCACACCAACCACATTTTCAGAGCTCAGTAGCCACATGTGGCTGGGACAGCAGATATGAAGCCATTTCCATTATCACAGGGGAAAGCACTGATCTCCCCAGGAAATTATCTTCTAAAATTGTAAAACCTCTTTCTCTGTCAGTTGTCTTCTCTTTGCCACTACGGAAAGAAAATGGAAACTTCTGAACCCGCCACTGTATTTAATTAAAGACAAAACAGCCCTCACTATCTCCATTTCTTCAGACGCATCTTCTTGAATAGAACTTTGGCAACAAGAAAACTGGAGGGTAATACCAAAGAATGCTGATTTCTGCATCACGTTATCTTTCTCTGTGTTCCATCATCCTTCTGTTTTCATATTATTTTAGCCTTCGTGGCAAAGCTGAGAATCCTTAATGATGAACTTTGAAATCGTTTTTAGGATGATAAAATAGCAAAATGTTCCAAGATTTAAAAAACTAAATAAAATCACTAAGATGAATGTATCTTAGATTTATATGTGGGTTAAATGGACTCATATGATCACTGTAAGACAGGATAAATTTTATTCTATTTTTAAAATAAATTTATCTTTGTTCTTTGGAAGACCTCTAATAAAGAACAAAAGTCAGGACATACTAATCTTTAAAATTGTTACAGCTGTTCAGAAAAGAAACTCAAAAACTAAAATTGGATCCAGTCAACCCAGATAATACATTCTGAAAACTTACAAAACTTATGAAACTTTTGCTCAAAGTACAATGGTAACTGCAGAAAAGCAGCAATTATTTAATCATTCTCAACAACAACATGGAACGTCCTCCAAGGACCAAACACACTCCAGGTGGTGGCCCAGGTTGTGGGGAAGAGGACTAGGGTTTTATTTGGGGTGACGACGGCATTTGGGAACCAAAACAAGGTGGTTCTATTAGGCTATTAGCAAAGGAGTCAGGTGGCAGCTTCCTTGAGAGAGATGGTGCCACCCTTTCTTCTGCAGATCCCTCCTCCTGGGAGCAGAAGGGGTGAGGCCTTGAGGCTGAGGCCAGGAAGGCGGAGAATGAGCTCCAAGGAGCTGGTCCCATGGAGCCTCATGGGACAGGGCTGCACACATCCCCGACTGCACTGTTCTGATACAGTATGAGCATGAGATACGCTTTTATATTGTAATCTATTGTTATTTGGGGAATTTTAGCTACAAAAAAATGAATCTTAACTAATGGTCACGGTCAGGACATAAGATTTGTGTGTATATGAGGCCATTGGAGGGTTTTGTGCATATATGAGGCCTTTGGAGCAGAAGGGTGATGTTATATGTTATATAATTTTCAGAAATGTCATGCACACTTCTATTCAGAGAATTCATTACACGGGGCAGAAGTAGAAGCAGGAAGGCCAGCAAGAGTTGATAATGTCTCAGACCGGGATGGTAGTGGTAGAGGTGGTGAAACAGGTGAGGGTCTGGATCTGCAATTTTTTTGTAACAGGTCATGTCATGCACTTATACCTGATCTGATAGATAAGGCAAAAACGAAATCATCATACACCAAGTCAATGTTAATGGCAGTGACTTTAATGCTAAGGGAGTCGAAGGAGGCACAACAAATTTTCCTCAGGAGAAATAACAAGGGCACCTCAGAGGAAGCAGAATTTGAACTTAATTAATATTTTGCCTGTAGAGAAGCCACAGTAGGAACAGCCCAGACAAAAGTTAAAATGGGCTCTTTTCCCAGCTAGAGGAGGTAAGTGTTCAATCAGATGTGACTGCTCTTACTGGAACCTTGGAAGAACTCAAGGTGCCAGTACACAGAGTGACACTTGCTATCCTGAAACTGAGAACCAGGGTTGCCTGGATTCTCCTTTTCATCCCTGTGGGATGGCACATGTTCACAATAACACCAATTTTCTTTCTCAGCAACCCTGAAGGACAACAATGCAAGCTGCTCAGTCGACCCACCCATGAACCCAGGAAGAAGTGAACAGACCTTTACACAAATCAATGTAGATTTGTTTTCTGAAGGGGACTTGCTTCTTCAGGTACTGTACAATATTGACCATCTCTACTTCATGTCAGTGGTTATAACTATAGCAGAATCAGGCCTCGGAGTTTTCCAGAAAATATTGTGCTTCAACTTTTGCTCAATATATATTTAATTATCATGTTAAACTTCTGGTTGAATCGAGTATTCTATATCTAATTTTCCATTTTTGGACAAATCTCTACTCATGGTGCAATGCAGGTGGGACTCATGCTTGGGGTAGGAAGAGTCAGAAACTCCAGCTATCAGTCCCTGATGGTCACCTGCTAGTAGAGTGGTAGTCACTACCTCCCCAAAAGTGATACTGCATCTTCTCTATATGCCTCAGGAGCTATGAGACTCAGATGTAGGAATATATGTGAAAATCATACTATAAGCCATCATGTCCTGAGTCATGAAACAACTGTACAAAGGAAGAATTGTGTGTAGATGAAAAACATTACCATATCATATTTCATTTTTACTACTTTGAGCAATTGAAACATTTCTTTCTCTTTAATTTTCTATCTAAATACGATATATTCCTGCTACCTCACCAAGGAATCCACATTCTGGGTGTCATAAATATAGCAGATTTTTTACCTTACACACCAGAAGTATGAAACCTCAGCAGACAGGCCATAAAGAACATACATAACCACTGGTTGATTGGTCATCCCCTGTGAACTCCCTCAAGGATTATGATTAGAAGCAGGTGGGTCTCTTCTTTAGGTAAGAGAAGGTGGCATGAAAGAACACTCCATCTTCATTTATCTGGTTAAGGCTTATTTATCTATTGGCAAATCATTAGGCTCTTCTCTGGCTGCGGGTTTAGTCTCAGCATACTCTGTCTTAAAAGTCTGTAGTTTCAGGCCGGGCGCGGTGGCTCACGCCTATAATCCCAGCACTTTGGGAGGCCGAGGCGGGCGAATCACAAGGTCAGGAGATCAAGATCGAGACCATGGTGAAACCCCATCTCTATTAAAAATACAAAAAATTAGCCGGGCACGGTGGCAGGCACCTGTAGTCCCAGCTACTCATGAGGCTGAGGCAGGAGAATGGCGGGAACCCGGGAGGTGGAGATTGCAGTGAGCTGAGATTGCGTCACTGCACTCCAGCCTGGGCGACAGAGCGAGACTCCGCCTCAAAAAAAAAAAAAAAAAAAAAAAGTCTGTAGTTTCATGTGCCCAACCACAAGGTGAGGGATCTTTTTATAAACTCAAAAGAGATCTGCTACAAAGACCCTGTCAACGTGTTAGTGTAAGTTAAGATATCTACGCATAGGTTATATGGTTCTCTTCACTTTTTCATAAGTTTGAAATCTTTTGTATTTCTCCTTTAAAATAGAAATTTAACACAACAACATCTCTTGAAATGGAATTCCTAAGAATTATTTAGAATTAGTTTGTTTGGCTGAAAATTCCCAATAGGGCTTCTGTATTAATCTGGATTCTCCAGAGTAACAGAACCAATAGGATGTGTGTGTTTGCGTGTGTAGAAAGAGAGAGATAAATTTTAAGGAATTGGATCATGTGATTGTGGGATAAGTCCAAAATTTGCAGGAGAGGCCAGCAGCCTGGAGACCCAGGGCAGAGTTGATGTTTCAGTCTTAAGTCAAAAAGCTGTCTGGAGGCAGAATTTTTCTTCTTTGGGGGATCTCAATCTGTTTCTCTTAAGGGATTCAATTGACTGATTGGATTTGACCCACCAACATTATAAAGGCGAATCTGTTTTACTCAAAGTTTGCTTATTTAAATGTTTCAATGTGTCCCCCAAAATCTATGTTGAAAATTAATCCCATTGTGGTGATATTAAGAGGTGGGGACCTTTGCGGAGTAATTAAGACATGAGAGCTCTGCCCTTGTGAATGAATTAGTGCCTTATAACAGGGATGGAGGAACAGGCTGAGGCCCTTTTGCCTTTTGCCTTCTGCCATATGGACACACAGCATTAGTCCCCTCTGGAAGATGCAGCAACAAGACATCAGTTTGGAAGCAGGGAATGGGGCCCTCAACAGACACTGAACCTCCCAGTGCTTTGATCTTGAACTTCTCTGACTCTGTAACTATGACAAACAAATTTATATTATTTATAAATTACCCAGTCGTAGGTATTTCGTTACAGCAATACAGATGGACTAAGACAAATGTCAATCACAAAATACCTTTGCAGAAACATCTAGGCTAATATTTGATCACACATTTGGACATTACAGTCCAACCGAACTGACACATAAAATTAACCATCACAGCTTTATATTTAGATGTTTCCTAAGTGGCTGTTAATGTAAGTTAAGATATGTGTTACTGGAACTAAGAATTAGTTCCAGTTGCTAAAGACAAAAATCTTGTTTAAACTGATAAAGAAATATTCAACTTCGTTTTGTGGGAACACATTCAGATATTTAGGATTTAAAATCAAATCGAATTTAAATTATTCTATTTTTTCTAAAAGTACATCGGACACAGATACTGTGACCAAGACCAGACATAAAGTATAAAGGAATTTTAAAAAACAGTAAAAATATGAATGATCTGCAATCCAAATAGAATATCTATTGCTGTTCTATTTGTTTCGTTGTAATAATGATATGGAGGCTGGCATAGCGGCTCAAACCTGTAATCCCAGCACTTTGGGAGGCAGAGGCGGGCAGATTGCTTGAGCCCAGGAGTTCAAGACTAGCCTGGGCAATGTGGCAAAACCCCATCTCTACAAAGAAAAAAAAATAGCTGGGTGTGGTGGTGCACACCTTGTATTTCCAGCTACTGGGGATGCTGAAGTGAAAGGATCACTTGAGCCCGGGAGGTCAAGGCTGCAGTGAACTAAGTTCATACCACTGCACTCCAGCCTGAGTGTCAGAGCAAAACCCTGTCTCAAAACAAGTAAATAAATAAAAGGATGTGGAGAGGTGGGGTTTCTGGATTGGCAATGTGAGAAGCTTGACAGATGGCCCCTACCCCCAGCTCAGTGTGATGGGTGCAGCCAAGAGCCAAGAAAATGGGACTCTCTTTTTCCAAGTTCCCAGCCTAGGATTATGGTTTTACCCAGGAAAGGGAGGCTGCTGACACGCTTCATCACCCCTCACTTGTATTGCTGAAGTTCTTCTCCAGGAAAACGTGGCTGAGAAGACTGGAGCTCCCTTTCTCCACCTAGCCCCAACTCATAGGGTAGAAACTCTGTCCCAGGCACAGAAGGCTGAAAATACTGGCCCCAAATTTCCCCAACTCAGCTTACGTATAGCAGGGAGAATCTAAACCAGAAGAGGCAAGCCAAGATGATCAGGGGTTACTGTCCATGCCCAGGACCCCAGCCATAGAGCGAAGCTATAACTGAGAGAAGCAACTGCCACCCGTGATCCCAGTTCCAATGCAGTGGCACTGGAGAAAGATCGGTCATAAGAACAGAGATCTGTTCAGCTCTCTAAGGGGACTGATATTATTTGGAACAGAGCTTGGAAAATGTACACCGAGGAGTACTCTTGAAAAAATATTAAGCCATTATTTCCTTAAATATCTTTTCTGCTACTTTTCTCCCTTCTTTTCTTTTGGTGTTCCCATTACATGTATATTGGTATACTTAACATAACATAGTACTGGAAGTTCTAGGGAAATTAGGCAAGAAAAATTAGATTTAAAGTTTCCATATTGGAAATGAAGAAATAAAGTTACCTCAATTTGCAGATGATGTCATATCATGTATAGAAAATATTAGAGAATATATTACAAAACTATTGAAACTAAGAGTTTAGCAAAGTTGCAGGATACAAGATCATAAGCAAAAACCAGCTACATTTGTATACATTACTGTGAACAATTTAAAAATGAAACTAATCAAACAATTCCATTTACAATAGCATTAAAAATAATAAAATACTTGGGAATAAATTTGGCTGACTAAGCTAGTCTTGCACACTAAAAACAAAACATTGTAGAAAGAAATTGAAGAAGACATAAAAAATGGAAAGAAATCCTATGTTATGGGTCAGAAGTCTTAACATTGTTAAGATAGCAATATTCTCCAAATCGTCCTACATAATTCAACACAAAACGCATCGGAATCACAGCTGAGTTTTGTTTTGTTTTGTTTTGAAAAAATTGTCAAGCTGATTCTCAAACCTAGATGGAAATGCAAGTAACCTGGAATAGCCAAAATAAACTTGAAAAAGAACAAAATTAGAGAATTCACACCTCCGGCTTCAAAATCTACTACAGAAGCCACCATTATCAAAACATTATGGTACTGGCGGGGCATGGTGGCTCACGCCTGTAATCCCAGCACTTTGGGAGGCCAAAGTGGGTGGATCAGTTGAGGCCAGGAGTTCAAGACCAGCCTGACCAACATGGTGAAACCCCACCTCTACTATAAACACAAAAATTAGCCAGGCGTGGTGGTGCATGCCCGTAGTCCCAGCTACTCCAGAGTCTGAGGCATGAGAATCGCTTGAACCCAGGAGGCGGAGATTGCAGTGAGCCGAGATTGTGCCATTTCACTTCAGCCTGGGAGACAGAGCGAGACTGTCTCAAAATGAAAACAAAAACATTGTGGTACTGATATATGGATAGAAACAGAGATCAATAGAATAGAATTTAGAATCAAGGAATAAACCTTTACTTATGGTCAGTTGGCTTTTGCCAAGAAAATTCAGTGGAGAAAGGATAGTCTTCTCAACAAATGGTATGGGGCAACTATATGTCTGCATGCAAAAGAATGAGGTTGGACTAATTTCTTACACAATAAACAATGAAATAATCTGTACACCAAAGCCCTATGACACACAATTTAACCTATATAACAAACCTGCACATGTATCCCTGAACCTAAAAGTTAAAAAAAAAAGAAGAAACTGAGGCGCAGAAAGGATAAATTGCTCTGATCCCACAACAAATGAAAGACTGAGAATGCTTTTCCATTGCTTCTGAGACAGACTAAAGAGCTTCACATACCCTACAAAATCCTATATGATCTGGTTCTTGTCTATGAACACACCTTACTACTGAAGCAAGACATACTGACCTTCTTTTAATTTCTCAATCATATAATGATTTTTCTCACTCTAGTAACTCTTTCACCCCATCCCCTTGTTTTTCTGCCTAGTACCAGCTACTTATTTCAAATCTGAGCTCTAAAGTCACTTACTTAGGGAAATCTTCCCTGACTGAGTCCCAGTCTTAAGTTCTGTCAGGTCCTCCTATTCTACACACTCATAGCACCTTGTATTTTGCTTACTATTAAAAACATGTATTTGTATTATCCTTGGACTATTGTCTGTCTCTTCTGGAAAGTGACCTCTGTGAGGCCAGCACTAGAGCTGATTAGCTTGTTATTTCTGCTTGGCCCATATTAAGCTCACAGTTAAAAAGAAAAAGAATAAAGACTAAGACATAAGAAAAAGACCCAGAAATGATACCAAAGCTGGAATTAACAGATCAATACTTTGAAACAGTTATTGTACATATGCGCCATGATTTAAAGAAAAAGATGGGCCTAATAAGTAACAGATGAGAAGTCTCAAAAGAGAAATGGAAACTATGAAAAGAACTAAATGGAGATCCTAGAACTGAAAAACAGAACATCTGACTAGAAAAAAAGGACTTCATGTGCTTCACAGCAGAATAGATTCAGTGGAAGAAAACAGGTCATTGAATTTGAAGACAGGTCAATGGCAACCATCCAAATAAAATCACAAAGAGAAAAATGAAAAAAAGTAAAATAGTCTCGGTGGTCTGTGGTACATTATCATGCAGCCTAACATACATGTAATTGAGTCACAAAAGGAATGTAGAGAGAGATTGGGCAGAAAAAAGGATATCAATAGATAATGGCTGAAATTTTTCCAACTTTGATGAAAAATATTAGCCCATGGAGCCATAAAGCTCAATGACCTTGAAGCCAGATAAATACAGAGGACACCAAACTATTCTAGTCTAATTTCTGAAAACAGGAGAGTAAACAATTGGTGTGTTTGTGTAATGGACTCAACAATAAAAAGTAATGAATCATTAGTACATGCAACAAGATACATAAGCCTTAAAGCCTTTGTGCTGAATTAAAGCCAAATACAAGGGTCTATACTAAATTCATGTGTATGAAATTCTACAACAGGCAAAATTAATTTAAAATATTAGGTGTGTCATATGTTTGTTGTGGCACTATTCACAATAGCAAAGACTTGGAACCAACCCAAATGTCCATCAAAGATAGACTGGATTAAAAAAATGTGGCACATATACACCATGGAATACTATGCAGCCATAAAAAAGGATGAGTTCATGTCCTTTGTAGAGACATGGATGAAGCTGGAAACCATCATTCTTAGCAAACTATTGCAAGGACAGAAAACCAAACACCACATGTTCTCACTCATAGGTGGGAACTGAACAATGAGAACACTTGGACACAGGGTGGGGAACATCACACACCGGGGCCTGTCGTGGGGTGGTAGGAGGGGGAAGGGATAGCTTTAGAGATATACCTAATGTAAATGATGAGTTAATGGGTGCAGCACACCAACATGGCACATGGATACATATGTAACAAACCTGCACATTGTGCGCATGTACCCTAGAACTTAAAGTATAATAAAAAAATAAAATAAAGTATTGGGTGTGTCATCAAGAGTGGAGAGAGGTTGAGGTTGGCTAGGAAGGGTCATGATGGAACTTTCTGGAAAATACTCTATATCTTGGTAGGGAAAGTGAATGTATTTGTCAAAAATCTATCAGGTTGTACACTTAGGAAATGTGCAATTCAATGTATGTAAACTGTATATCAATCAATTTAGAAAACAGAAGTATTACATGTAGATTGGTGTCACTTAATACCACCCCCTTGAAGAAACAGAATATTCAGAAGTTTCTTTTTAAAAGTCCTTAAATCAAGCAGTTCTTTGCTTGTTTTTGTATCTGTGTCCTATAAGCTTAGATTGAGGTATTTTATTTTACCAAAATTGTCATCCTTGATTTAATTGAAAAATGCCTACAGTTATATTTTATTTACTTTTTTTTATACAAGTCTTGCTCTGTCATCCAGGCTAGAGTGCAGTGGTGCAATCTCGGCTCACTGTAACCTCTGCCTTCTGGGTTCAGGCAATTCTCATGCCTCAGTCTTCCAAGTAGCTGGGACTACAGGCATGCACCACCTCACCCAGTTAATTTTTGTATTTTCAGTAGAGACGAGGTTCTGCCATGTTCACTAGGCTGGCCTCAAACTCCTAACCTCAGGTGATCTGCCTGCCTCGGCCTCCCAAAGTGCTGGGATTACAGGTGTGAGCCACCGTACGCAGCCTGTAGTTACTTTTAAATATCAGTTTTACTTATTTGTTATTCTGCATTGTTCTCATATTTCCTATGTAAGAACTGCTTAATTGTTTAAATTCTCCTTCTACCATTCCATATAACTAGGAATAACAGTATTAAGATATATATTTACATTGCTTATAACTGCCTACGCAACTGGGATGTAGGGGTTGGGCTTGGCTTGAAGCATGGAGAGTTCATGTATTGTAACAAGAGGTGAGGCAGAGCCTATAAAATAGGTAGGAGAGAGTGGTGGCTGTATTAGTCCATTCTCTCATAGCTATAATGGAACAGTCAAGATTGAGTAATTTATAAAGAAAAGAGATCTAATTGGCTCACGGTTCTGCAGGCTGTACAGGAAGCAACATTCTGGCATTCGCTCAGCTTCTTGGGAAGCCTGAAGAAATTTACAATCATGGCAGAAGGCAAAGGGGGAGCAGACATGTCACATGGCCAGAGCAGAAGCAAGAAGGCAAGGAGGAAGGTGCCACACACACTTTAAAATAACCAGATCTCCTAAGAACTCACTCACTCTTGTGAGGACAGCCCAAAGGGGAGGATGTTATACCATCCATGAGAAATTTGCCCCCACGATCCAGTCGCCTCCCACTGGGCCCCACCTCCAACACTGGGAATTACAGTTCAACCTGAGATTTGGGTGGAGACTATAAACCAAAGAGTATCTGAAACAAGTCTCAAGTAATTTAGGAGTTTATTTTACCAAAGTTAAGGACACGCCTGTGACACAGCCTCAGGAGGTTCTGATGACACATGCCCGAGGTGGTCAGCCTACAACTTGGTTTTAGGGAGACTTAAGACATCAATCAATTCAATCCAGAAAGGCAGGACAACTGGAACTGGGGGCTTTCGGATCATAGACGGATTCAAAAATTTTCTGATTGGCAGTTGGTTGAGTTATCATCTAAAGACCTGGAATCAAAAGAAAGGAATGTCTGGGTTACAATAAGGGGTTGTGGAGACCAAGGTTTTATCACGTAGAGGAAGCCTCCAGGTAGCAGGCTTCAAAGAGAATAGATGGTAAATGTTTCCTGTCAGACTTAAAGAGTCTGTTCCATCAGTCTTAAGGTCTGTGTTGATATTAACGGTAAGGAGGTGTGTCCAACCTCCTGTTCCCACCATGGCCTAAACTAGTTTTACAGGTTAACTTTGGAATGCCCTTGGCCAAGAGGAGAGGTCCATTTAGATGGCTGGGGGACTTAAAGTTTTATTTTTGGTTGAAGGACACAGATCCAAACCATATCAGTGGGAGTATGTAGAAGTTCTGACTGCATTTTCTTTTCAATGAAATAGTAAGCAAAGTTGAGTATAAGGAGAAGGCAGGAGGTATTGATGGTTTGAGAGAAAATGATGTGAAACAGTCATCTGAGAGAATGGGAAAGTGAATGCACCAGGGAAATGTATCAGGATTTATGGGTGGCATTAGGGGCCATTTGAGGTACACAGTCACAAATCCTAATTGAGTTCAGTGAATCAAGAGAACATAGGATTTGAGGATGTACGTAAAGGAATCATTACAATGATAGATATATAGTAAAACTGTAATACTAAAGGAGAACGTAATGTGTTTCAACATGATTATCATTACTATTTTCATTATTGTTGTTATCATTATTATAATTAAGGCAGTGTGACTATCTCAAGTCACACACTGAGGCATGCAAGAACCATAGTTTTCACTGTTTTTCTATAACTTTACATTTTAATACTTTATTTTTCCAAGTGGAAACATAAATTTCTATCAATTCAGGAGTTCCTACCCTCTTTCTTGAAACTGATCTAAGTTCATGAAGACCTGCATGGTGCCAAGGTTTGGGAACTGGAAGGCACCTGATCAGGGTGCTGGCAATTTCTGCAGGCTTCATGTTCCCTTTCTGTTCTCTAGATGTGCATCCATGCAGACCCTGATAACTTCCCTTGTTCCTGAGCACTAGTATCCTCACCGCCCAGGGTCATCAAGCTCTCCTGCCCATTCTAGGCTGGGGTAGCACTCTGATATGTCCCAGGCACCCTCTGCCAAGACTCATCAGGAAATCACTTCTTGAATCTTACCAGGGAAGGAAAATGGCTAAGCTTTAAATATCTATCTTCATTAATATTACTCTGAGAGACTGAATACACAAACAAACAATGGCTAGACCATATATAAAAACAGAACTCTGACCCACAGCCTGCACAGGAAACCACTCCCTTGTCTACAATGAACAGCCCAGAAGGCCAGCCTGCTGTAAGTCAGATTTACAGGAGGTAAGACCATTTCCAATAACAAACCAGGAAGCTAAACAATAACTTCTATAACAACTGGCCCCAAATGGCCAGGACTTCATTAATAACTGACAGCTTCCCTAATTTTTGCCCCTGCTTCCAACTTAGAACCAACCAGAGAAAGCCAAATGTGCAGCCTACCCTGCTACACAGGAAGCCCATTTCCAGTTAGCTCATGATTCCACAGCTTCCCCGGCGAGCAGCCTGTAATCAGTGCACCCCTGAAACCTGAAACCTTCCCTTTTTTAACTCCGTAAAACGTCCCACTCCTCTGCCTACACTGAAGTCTTTGCCAAAATGCAAAAAGTGACAGTGGCTGACTCCCTTACCTTAGAAAGCTCTGAAGAAATAGCCTTTGCTTTTTTCATTTGGTTGGTCTTCATTTGTTTCCATAACCCTGAATGTACACACAAGAGGAGAGCAGATTATTATTTACTGACAAGCAAACAAGAATTATTTACTTATAACCAAACAAGAACTGTTTGGTTCTCTTGTGCCCCAATTCCTTACCTCTAGACAATGCAATGAAAGCAGAGGTTATCCTACTCATCAAGCCTGCAGGAAATGCAGAAATATAAATTTGGGCATTCATATACATATTTTCTCCCTCCCCTACTGCAAGGAGGGAGAAAAGCCTTGGAAAGGATCCTGAGTTATTACTTTAACCATTTAGAATGTAAATAAATCTTCCCAAGGGAAACATAAGACCGTCTGTCTCCAGATTTATAACCCAGGATATCTCCATGTTCCTGGGTCTCAGCCTCCCTTGAAATGTAAACAACTCTGTAGTCCCGGCACTTTGGGAGACCAAGGCAGGACGATCCCTTGAGGCCAGGAGTTTGAGGGTACAGTGAGCTAGGATCATGCCCCTGCAATCCAGCCTGGGCAGCAGAGCCAGACCCCATCTCTTAAAAAAGAAAAAAAAAATGAAATAACAAATACCACCAGAGCCAGAAATCTCTTTGGAGTTTTCACAAGCTACAGTTGTGAATTAACTTCTGCAGCTTGCTGCTCTTTTAGCCCAGGTCCCAAGTTTCACTCTGATTTTCCCAGAATTCTTAACCATACAGAAACACAAATCTTTTTTTCTCTACCGCCTCACAGAACCTCAGAGGCTCTCAGTTCGGGGCTCCCTCAAACCCACCTGATGTAAAGTAAGGCTTCCTGTCATCCTCTGTAAGAAAGGGACAGCCTTCACTCCCCACCCTCCCCAGTTTTCTGAGGTGCCCTGGGCCCTACTTTTGGAAGGGACAGCCCAGGATGTGGTGGCAGTCAATGCCAAAGCAGTTCCGCAGAAACACCCAGGGCCTGGACCTGGGCCTTCAGGAGCTCCACATGCCCAGAAGCGAGACAAATTAAGGGACCAGTCTGAACGCACTCTTCTCTGCCTCTCCCCAGGCCCTCAACGGCTTCCTCATGGCAGTCACAGAGGACGGCTACATCTTTTACGTCTCTCCCACAGTCCAGGACTACCTGGGATTTCATCAAGTGAGCAGTTTTGTTTCATTTCAGGGAAGTGAGTGAGTTGGGGATGGGACAGGGCCATGGGCCATGTGCAGCCTGGTCTCTGAGGGGCTATAATGGAAGTCTCAGTCCCTCCTACACACACTCTGTATGTCTTAGAAATGAACCTTCCCGACATGCCGGCTTCCTCACCTGTTGGAGGGCATGTTAGGCCAGGTCCTTTAAGAAGCAGATGCCGCACAGGATGAGATGAGCGAGATTCCTCAAGGAGCATCTTCCGAGGAGCAGAACACGGGGCGGCAGCTGCGGACGGGGAGCTGCCACACTTCCACGCAGGTCTGGCCCTGGGGCAGGAGACAGAGGAGAAATGTGTACGGCTGGAAGTTCTAAGAGAATTCGGCAAGGCTGATGGGAAGTTCTTAATCCCGAATGGCCCATCAGAGGCGATCAGAGTCCCCTGGGAACAGGCCGGCCTTGGTGTCCCCGCCACACTCAGTCACTGGCTGGGGACACTGCAGGATCATGGCCCTGAACACGGTGGTGGGGCCATGAGGTGTAGTAGGCACTAGCCCTGCAGTCAGAGCCCAGGGGCACATTTCCGCGACTGCCGCGCTCCCAGGTGCTGCTCAGAGCGAGTTCTCCCTGTGGGTGTGTGGAGCAGCTCCTCCCTCCTTGGTTCCCGTGAGCCTCTCTTCCTGAGGGAAGCCCAAAAAGGAGAACTTAGTGGGGCAAACTGCAGCCCCCAATCAGTGCAGTTGATCTGAGGGTAGCAAACTTTCCCTCCCCAGCCCCTGTTCTGAACCCACCTACCCTCAGCCTCACGTCAGCATGTGCTGATGGCTCCCCTGGGTGTGACCCAAGTGTTCATTCCTGTGGGGCTGAGCACAGATACCCAAAGCGTCATTGTGGCCCCCACATCAGGGTGGGGGCTGCTGGGGGCCAGAAAATAAATGAAATGCAAGCTACAGTCTGGCCAACACAAACCCACGGAGTCCCTGGACCCACCCAGTGGTCACCGACCTATTCCCTGCACTTATCATTGGGATCAATATAGTTGATTGACAGTTGGACTGATTTCCACACTGGATCCTTGGCCTGTGGAGTCAGAAGCATCATAGTAGACAAAGCCAAGGGGAATCTCTGAAACCAAGATAGTAAGTCATATCCAGGGAGGTGGCAGAAAGCAGGCCATCATGAAGCCTAAACAACGCAGAGCTCCTGGTCCCACAGTGTTTCCACTGGATTCCCCTGTGTGGGCCCTAAAGAAATGGAAGGTTCCCAGGGATTACTTTAGACTGCTTCGATGTAACCAAACCGTGGGCCTGATTTCAGCTGTGAGCAACACATACTACCACTGCTCAAACAGATTAACAGGCCCTCAGGTGCATGGTATGTGGCCAGTGATTTGGCAAATGTATTCTTTCCCATTACAGTTTTAAAAAAGAGAAATCAGAAAAAAACCATGTTCATGTGGGACAGAAAATATTCATTTAAACATTTGCTTCAAGGCCATGTTAACCCTTTCCCTGTGTCCTAACACAATCTGAGGACACCTGGACATCCCACAGGACACGACACTGACCATTTACAGTGACAGTGATACGCTGACTGGGCAGGAGGAGCAACCGGAGATTGGGGAGGGCAGTCCTCGAGACACGGATGCCCCTGTGGGAGGGAGATGAGCCTATTAAAATGCAGAGAGCTGCACTTCGGGACAGCTTTTCAGGGTCCAGTGGTCAGGTCCCCTCCAAAGTGAAAGAAGGCTCTCGGCTTTGAAGGGACAGAGGTGAGAGCAGAGCACCTGGTCACCAGCCTCATGTGCAGGGAGACGTCAGCCACAATGCAAACGTATCTAGATTCTTCAGCAGTCGCCAGTGGTCTGTCTGTCACGCTGGGCCCTGGAAGGAAAAAGCAGGAAGATCAGAGACAAGGACGTCTGAAATAGGGCATGTTGCTGAATGTATGAGGGTGGGTGCCAAGGGTGAAGATTTTTGTTTCGCTCATCAGTGTTCACAGAAAGAAGCCCCCGTAGAAAAGGCACTACTCAGCCAAGCAGACAGGATGACTGGGCCACGTGGCATGAGCCCGCCTCCATCACTGGCTGCCCCAGAACTAGCACGATGGGCAGTAGGCAGAGTAGCTACAGTGGCAGCTATGTACTGGGAGGATTCCCTAATTGCACCTGCAGATATTACTCAGGTGACCGTACAGTGGAGGGAAGGAGAATATCCAGATATTTTCCTCTGTCGGACAGAAGGTGTGGTCACCTGAGTGAACGTCTTGCCATGGTATTTCAGTGCTCTTACTCCTAGGGACCCTGCCAGATCTTCAGTCAATGAATTACCGGTCTGGAAATTGTCTCAGATTCGAAACTGAGCAAGAGACTGCCACTTTTCACTGAGGCAAAAGCCCTCAGCCTTCTAATGTCCATGCTGGCTCTTTTTCTGTTAAGCAGCATTATTGCTGGCTGCCATTTCTTCTGCCCCTAGGGGCACCGCTCACTGTTAACCACCTCCACCACTCCCTATGGGCCAAGCCTCTTGGCTGTGCCTCAGCCTTGCCAGTTGTCACTGTAATTGCAGCCTGCTGGCTTCTGCTGGGCAAGTGCCACCACCTGGCCTCTATTACTTTAGGGCTCCATTGTCTCATGGATATTAATGAGCCCAACTCTGTGGCCTCCTTCTCCTGCCAAAGTGCTGACCTGCATAGAAGAGCTGCCTGCCACCAGCCCTCACAGTGACGCTGGTATCCTTCCCCTGTTGCACTCCTGATGGCCTTGGAGAGCGGTGTGGCTCCTGGGCCCTCCCATGGAACATAATTTCTGATGGGTCTTCCGGAGTCATAAAATGCATTGATTCCAGCACACACCTTTCTCTCAGCCCCTTTATTCCTTCTTCTGCCATCTGCCAGGACAACTCAGGTACTACCATGTTGCCAACTATTGGCTTTTCCCAGAACTCTAGCAGCTACCCCAGCAATGAGTTTGCCCCATTTTCTGGGGTCCTCACTAGGATGTGAAATCCTGAGTCCTGAGAAGTGCAGATCTAGCCCCAAGAAGGAGGGATGGAAGAGGAAGGTTACATGGGAACGTCTTAGACTATGGTACAGCTCTAAGGAAGTTTAACAAGGCCAAAGGGGAGCCCTCAAGCCAGAGTTCCCATAGAGAAGTCCTGTGTCTACCAGGACCATGCTTGTCTTAAAGCCACAGCATTTCAGAGTGCAGCAGCCGAAGGCGTGACTTAGTTATACTCCCTGCAGCTGGAAATCTGCATTTTAACCGCCACCACTGAGGGAAGATACTCCATACCTCACGGTACTGTTGTGCAGACTGAGTAACAGCAATGCATATGCAAGCACCTTATACACCAAGAATGCCATGCAGTGGAAAGGATTTATTAAAATTCTATAGCAATAGGAGATATCATCAAGTTGGCTGACTAGAGGCACTCACCACTCACCTCCTCCACAAAGAAGGACCAAAACAGCAAGAAGATAATCACATACTGAATAAAATACCTAAGGGAGAATAATGGAATTCAGCAGGAAAGTGACAATGACCCTCTGAAGTGCAGAAACTCAAAACAGCAGCATGAAGAGGTAAGTAAAGCACCCAGCTGGGATGGGCTCAGACAAAGGAGGGATTCTCCATTGCCAGGAAAAGGTAAGCAGGAGATCCACAGCAGTCTGCATTCCCACCACAGATATTGGCAATCCTAGCTACAGGAAAGGCCCTCAACCCTCACAGGCCCTTAGCCTAGTATAGGGAGCTGCTTGGAGTCCACACAACAGCATCGTTCCAGATAAGGAATTCATTCTGGGTCCCACCTACCCCTGGAACCCAAGCTGCTTTAACCCAGCACCATTTTGAGAGTAGAGCCACTACCAGACCACATCCTGCCCTGGGGCCCAGTAGCCTCTGCCTCTCCACATCATAGGCCACACTAACATTCAAAGTGCTGAAAGGAAAAACCTGCCAGACAAGGATGTTGTGCCCTGCAAAGCCATCCTTCAGAAATAAAGGAGAAATAAAGTATTTCCCAGATAAACAAAATTTGAGGAAATTCATCAACCCTAGACCAGTTCTACAAGAAATGTTTAAGAGATTCCTACATCTGGAAGCAAAAAGATGATAATATCTATCATTGTGAAACCATGCAAAAGTATAAAATTCACTGGTAGAGCAGATACACAAATGAGAAAAATAATCAAACGTATCACTAGAGAAAACCACAAAATCAAAAAGATAAACAATAAGAGGAAAAAAGGAACAAACGTTGTACAAAACCATCAGAAAACTTTTTTTTTTTTCTGAGATGGAGTCTCACTCTATCACCCAGGCTGCAGTGGAATGGCACAATCTTGGCTCACTGCAACCTCTGCCTCCTGGGTTCAAGCAATTCTCTGCCTCAGCCTCCTGAGTAGCTGGGATTACAGGTGCCCGCCACCAGACCCAGCTAATTTTTTGTATTTTTAGTAGAGACAGGGTTTCACCATGTTGGCCAGGCTGGTCTTGAACTCCTGACTTCATGATCCACCCATCTCAGCCTCCCAAAGTGCTGGGATTACAGGCATGAGCCACCATGCCTGGCCTCAGAAAACATTTAATAAATGACAGGAGTAAGTCCTCACCCGTCAATAACAATCTCAAACGTAAATGGCTTAAATTCCCCTATTAAAAGATATAATCTGGCTGAATGGATTTTTAAAAAAGACACAACTATATGCTGGCTACAAGAAACTCACTTCTTCTGTACAGGCACACATAGACTGAAAGTGAAAAGATGGAAAAAGGTATTACACCAAATGGAAACCACAAGCATGCAGGAGCATCTATATTTACACAGGATAAAATAGACTTTAAATCGAAAACATAAAAATAGATAAGAAGGTCATTATTTAATGATAAAGTGAGCAATTCAACAAGAGGAAATAAAAATTGTAAATATATATGCACTAAACACCAGAGCACACAAATACATAAAGCAAATATTAGAGCTAAAAAGAGACAGACCCCAATACAATAGTCATTGGGAATTTCTTTTTCTTTTTTTTTTTTTTTTTTTGAGACGGAGTCTCGCTCTGTCTCCCAGGCTGGGGTGCAGTGGCCGGATCTCAGCTCACTGCAAGCTCCACCTCCCAGGTTTACGCCATTCTCCTGCTTCAGCCTCCCGAGTAGCTGGGACTACAGGCGCCTGCCACCTCGCCTGGCTGGTTTTTTGTATTTTTTTAGTAGAGATGGGGTTTCACCATGTTAGCCAGGATGGTCTCGATCTCCTGACCTCGTGATCCGCCCGTCTCGGCCTCCCAAAGTGCTGGGATTACAGGCTTGAGCCACCGCGCCCGGCCTAGAGCTAAAAAGAGGCAGACCCCAATACAATAGTCATTGGGAATTTCAACACCACACTTTCAGCACTGTGTAGATCGAGAAAGTCAACAAGGAAACATCAGACTTAAACTGCACTATATAGCAAATTTACAGAACATTTCATCCAAGAGCTGTAGTATACACATTCTTCTTATCAGCACATGGAACATTCTCCAGGGTAGATTATATGTTAGGCCACAAAATAAGTGTCAACAAACTTTTAAAAATCAAAATTATA
>NC_045452.1:32801095-32821921 GCF_002776525.5 Piliocolobus tephrosceles
GGGGTTTCACCGTGTTAGCCAGGATGGTCTCGATCTCCTGACCTCGTGATCCGCCCGTCTCGGCCTCCCAAAGTGCTGGGATTACAGGCTTGAGCCACCGCGCCCGGCCCCAAATGCAAATATCTTAACAAAATACTAGCAAATCGAATCCAGTAGCACATCAAAAACATAATACACCATAATCAAGTGGGATTTATCCCAGCGATGGAAGGATGGTTCAACATATGCAAATCAATAGACGTGATAATACATCACTTCAACAGAATGAAGAATAAAAACCACATGATTATCTCAACAGATGCAGAAAAGCATTTGATAAATTTCAACATCACTTAATGATAAAAACTCTCAACAAATTAGGCAAAGAAACAATAATGTACCTCAACACAATAAAGGCCAGATTTGATAAACCCACAGCTAGTATCATACTGAATGGAAAAAAAAATGAAGGTCTTTTCACTAAGAACTGGATCAAGGTGAGGATGCCCACTTTTTAACCACTGTTATTCAACATAGTACTGGAAGTTCTAGCCAGAGCAATTAGACAAGAGAGAGAAATATAATGCATCAAAATTGGAAAAGAGGAAGTTAAATCATCCATCTTTGTAAACAACATGATCTTATATCTAGAAGTGTCCAAAAGCTCCACCAAAAACTCTTAAAACTGATAAATGAATTCAGTAAAGTTGCATGATGGAAAATCAACATGCAAAAATCAATAGCATTTCCATGCACCAATAATGAACTAGCTGAAAAAGAAATTTTTAAGAATTCCATTCACAATAGCTACAAAAAATACCTACAAACAAATTTAAGAAGGAGGTGAAAGATCTCTGTAATGAAAACTACGAAACACTAATGAAAGAAATTGAAGCAAACACAAAAATAAATGGAAACGCTTCCCATTTTTATGGATTGGAAGATCAATATTGTTAGAATGACCATACTGCCTAAAGCAATCTACAGATTCAATGCAATCCCTATTAAAATACCAGTGACATTCTTCACAGAAATATAAAAACAATATTTGAACTTCATATGGAACTACAAAACACTCTACAGAGCTAAAGCGATACTGAGCAAAAAGAACAGAGCTGCAGGCACCACACTGACTTCAAACTATACTACAAATCTATAGAAACCAAAACAACATAATAATGGTCTGAGACACATAAATAAATGAAACAGAATACAGAACCCAGAAATAAAGCCACATATTATAGCCAACTGATTATCAACAAAGATGCCAAGAACACATATTGGGGAAAGGACACCCCCTTCAATAAATGATACTGGGAAAACTGGATATCCATATGCAGAAGAATGAAACTAGACCATTACCTCTCACTATATACAAAAATCAATTCAAATGGAGTAAAGATTTAAATGTAAGACCTGAAACTATAAAACTACTAGAAGAAAACAGGGGAAGTGCTTCAGGACACTGATCTAAGCAAAGTTTTTATGGCTAACACCTCAAAAGCACAGGCAACAAAAACAAAAATAGACAAGTAGGACTGTGTTACACTAAGAAGCTTCTGCACAGCAAAGGAAATAGTCAACAGATTGAAGAGACAATCTGTAGAATAAGAGTTATTTGCAAGTTTTTCATCTGACAAGGAACTAATATCCAGAATACACAAGGAACTCGGCAGCTAAATACATAAATGAAACAAAAACCAAATAACCTCATTTAAAAGTGGGCAAAAGATCTGAATGGACATTTCTTAAAAGACATACAAATGGCCACCAGGTGTATGACAAAAAAAATGCTTATCATCACTAATCATCAGTGAAATACAAATCCAAACCACAGTGGGATATCCTTATCCCAGTTAAAATGGCCTTTATCAAAAAGACAAAAAATAACAGATGCTGGCAAGGATGTCAAGAAAAGGAACCCCTTATACACAGTTATTAAGAATGAAAATTACCATTATAGTCAACAGTATGGAGGTTCCTCAAAAAAAAAAAAACTAAAAATGGAACTACCATATGATCCAGCAATCCCACTACTGGGTATTCATCCAAAGGAAAGGAAATCAATATGCAAAGGGACACTTCACCCCATGTATACTGCAGCACTATTCACAATAACAAAGATATAAAATCAACTTAAGAGTCCATCAATGGATGAATAGATAAAGAAAATTCGGTATGTATACATAAAGGAATACTATTTGGTCACAAACAAAAAGGAATCCCGTCCTTTGTAGCAACATGGATGAGCCTGGAGGACATTATGTTAAGTGAAAGAAGTCAGGCACAGAAAGACAGATGCCATAGGTTTTCAGTCATATGCGGAAGGTGAAAAAAACTGAGTTCATAAAAGTAGACAGTGGAATTGTGGTTACTAGAGGCTGGAAAGAATAGGGGTCAAGGGAGGTAGGGAGAGGTTGGTTAACACACAAAATTACTACATAAGGAATAAGTTCTACTGTTCTATAGCACTGTAGGGCAAATATGATTAATAATAACTTATTGTATATTTTCAAAAAACTGGAAAATAGGGTCTGAATGTCCACAACATTAATAAATAAATGTTTGAGGTGATGGATATACTCATTACTCTGATTTGATCATTACTCATTTGTATATACATATGGAAATATCTCTCTGTATTCCATAAACATAAATAATGATTATGTGTCAACTAAAATTTGTTTTAATGTTGTAGCAGTAGAGAATTTTCCGAAATCAAGGCAATGCAAAGACTCAGAGTCCCTCCTTCTCCATCCCACACACATTCCCACTCCCACCCCCACATGTATCCTACAACATACCTGACAACTGCACTGAGACCTTTCCCTCTAACTTGTGATGAGAAAATACATGTACAGAAGTTTTTACAGTCTCCTCACCTTTCCTTAAAAAGGTATTCTGTCAGTATCATTATGCTGTATCTAGTTTTCAGCTGGGAATCTGAGAAGGGGTTTTATTTGTTAAAGATAGTCCTGAGGCCACAGCACCTGCCAGAGCCTCTACCCACACCCACTGTGGTGTCCATTCTCACACTGCTATAAAGACATACCTGAGACTGCATAATTTATAAAAAGAGGTTTAATTGACTCACAGTTCCACATGGCTGGGGAGGCCTCAGGAAACTTACAGTCATGGCAGAAGAGGAAGGGGAAGCAAGGCACATGTTCACATGGCCAGAGCAGGAGGAAGAGAATGAAGCGGGAAGTGCCACACACTTTTAAATCACCAGATCCTGCGAAAACTCACTCATTGTCATGAGAACCGCAAGGGAGAAGTCTGCCCTCATGATCAAGTTGCCTCCCACCAGGCCCCTCCTCCACCACCCACAATCACAACTCGACATGAGATTTGGGTGGGGACACAGAGCCAAACCGTATCAGTTACCCAGAGGAGCTGATAAGTGACTTCCATGGAAACTCCACATTCTTCTTGCATAGAACTTCAAGCCAACTTTCAAGGCTGTTTCAACACCTTCCCATGGGTATCCCCGTCTCAGACATCTCCTGGCCACTTCTTTGTGATTTATCTCCTGGGCAGTCACAAAGTTCTTGGGGGCAGGTACTTCCACTTCCCCCAAGAACTGCCATCCTTTTTGCCACAAAGTACCGACATGACCTCCAAAACCATAGGATACCTGCCTTATACACTGTGTTCTGGGTCTGGGGAGAGCAGCAGCCTGAGAAGATGGGCTGTGCAAGACCAGAAGAGGGAAGTAGGGAGCAGAGTGCACCAGCTAGCCTTGAGGACAGTGGGGACAAGGATGCATAGTTACACGGGGAGGGTTTCAGAGGGGCTGGACAGACTCAGGGACATTTGAAGTAAATGGGTCACATGCTGGCCTTGGGAAGACAGAAATCTTTAGGAGTATGACTCTGCCCCTTGGTCTTTGTAGTCAGATGTCATCTACCAGAGTGTGTTCGAGCTGATCCACAAGGAGGACAGAGCCATGTTCCAGAGCCAGTTACGCTGGCCTCCAGACACAGCATCAGTCAGCAGAGAAGCAGATCCGGACACCAGCCGTAAGTCAGCATCTCAGAGGAAATGGGGGTGGAAATGAAATCAATCCTGTACCTCTATTTCAACCCTTGAAGTCCATGAGAAGGAAAGCAGACTAGGGAGCTGGACATTCTCAGCTGGAGGGTCTGTTTCAGAAAGCATAACAGAACACTGGCTCAGTTCCATGTCCTTGATGATGAGATGAACCAAGAATGAAGTAGTATGTGCTGACACAGGACTCTGCATCTTTTAGAATCTGTCATATCTCTGAACTCATCTGGTCCTCTGTTAACTGGAAAACATACATGTGGCATGAATTTCTGTTGTTTATACTACCAATAGGATGCAGGAAGGGATTTTTGACTGTCTTGTTTACTGATAATATCCTCAGTGCCTAGCAGAGTACCTGACACACAGTGACTCAGTAAATATTAGTTGCTTGAATGAATGAATGTGCAGATGAGGAGATTGAGGCTGCCCATATGGGTCCATCTGGCAGGA
Source organism: Piliocolobus tephrosceles (assembly GCF_002776525.5). NCBI lineage: Eukaryota > Metazoa > Chordata > Mammalia > Primates > Cercopithecidae > Piliocolobus > Piliocolobus tephrosceles. The sequence goes on from NC_045452.1 coordinate 32,805,575, forward strand.
CTCGCACTGGAGGAAATGCCCTGCATCCCCTAAATCGCGTTCAGGTGGCCCTGATGAGCACACAGGTGGGTGGCCATTATGCCCTATATGTTTGTTACGCCATTGGCTGGTGGGAAACCACAGACACTCACCAACAGGCAATATTGTTATTTACAGGTAAATGCCATTTTGTAAGCACAGACACAGGTCCCTTCTCCAGGGATTTAGAGTGCATTTTATGCACCCACACGGGACGGAAGGAAAGGCTCTTCGCTGTTTTGTTGCGAATGATGATCAGAAAAGAATACTCAAAACTGGAGGTTTGACCAAGAAAAATAATGAAGCCATGGGCCAATATCTGCACACTAATGATGTCCTTTTCATGGTAGGGAGTCTAAAATGTTAAACAAAAATGAACTTACAAGGGTCACTGTAAGTATAGTTGTGTGACTTCTGGAGACTTGGCTTTAATTCAGATCAACTTTGGCTAGTGTGAAAATTTTAATCCATCTTTCTCCAAAGCTGCTTCCTCTCTAGAAGTTCCACACAAGACTCTCTCAACCAGCCTAAGGTCAACTGGTGGTTACTTATCACAAAATATATCTTTACTTTCTTCCTCCTCACCCCCCATCAGATTTTCAGCTCCTTAAAGTCAGCATCTTTATCCTCAGCATTGAGCTTTGCACCTCTGTGTGATGACTCATTCTGTGTCCCACCCTGTCCACATTGACTGGTCAGGAGTCTGAGGGGAAAGAACAGAGGTCTGAAGTTCAGCCTGGGCTGTGGGAGTTGAGTGGGCACCTACTCCAACTCCTCTGTGTTAGAGTTCTAGAAACAAAGCATCGGAGCAGAGTGGGGATTTTTGCCACCCAAGTAGTCTAAGGCCAAGACACAACAGCAACAGTCCAGTATCCTCACCCCTCACTAGGTCCTACATTGTTACTGTGTCTAACTTAGTGGTTCCTTATGTTTATTCATTTCTTTCTCAAAGAAACTAGTAACTTTGTGTTCCAACTATATTTTCATACATAAATCTAAAATATTTGAGAAAACTTAACACACTGTTAGTAATAACTCAACAGGTTTTCTGTTGAATAAATTGAATAGCTGTGCCCTAACAGTTCTAGCATTTGTTCAGAAGATAGTGAGGTCAACAATACTCCAAATTATCTCACTTCATTCCTAGCACTTTGAAGTCAAGTATGAAATACTATCACTTTTATTTATGCCTTATTTTATATGTAAGGTATAAATATACTTTGAGGCAGCAAGCCCTAAGGTAAATTTACAATGTACCGTTATAATCCTTGATTTCACTTCCCTGGAATCTTTCATTCTTTTTTCCACCCCAAATATTAATTGGAATTTTCATCCCCATTTAAGAAGAGTTTCCTGGATTTTAAACCATAGTCTAAATACATTTGTGAATGTCACAATTTGCAGGATTTTGCACACATCCTGACGGCAGCAAGTTTGAATTACGTCCTTAACAGTGAATATTCTGAAATTTTACATAAAATTTCACATTTTTAATTCCTTTTATACCCTTATGCTGCCACAGTAGCAGAAACTACGCAGTAATCTACCTCCATGTCTATGTGTGCATGACAAGTCCTCGAAATACAAGTAAAACCTTCCTCACAGTGCTATAAACATGCCAGAAAACATCTAAAGACCACTCCATCCAACCCAAATTCAAGTTGATGTACACTTTTTGCACATGTGTATATGTTCCAACATTTACTGAGGGTCTACCATATGCCAGGCACTGTGCTAGGGGCCTTATTAAATCAGATTAAGAAGAAACAGTAGTAAAACTTACCAGACTCTGATTAAATTCTTCCCTTCATCCCTCCCATGAAAACATTTAGGATTGCTAATCTATTACAAGCTTGCTTTCATCTTATTCTTCCACAAAACTTGAGTCTAGATGAATTAAATTTTTATGTGACACAGGGAGAACCATCGGTGTACATATAATCAGACTTGTCACGTTGAGAATTCTAGCAAAACAATTTGGGTTTTGCATTCTTGACTTTTTTTTTTTTTTTTTTTTTTTTTGAGACGGAGTCTCACTCTGTGGCCCAGGCTGGAGTGCAGTGGCCGGATCTCAGCTCACTGCAAGCTCCGCCTCCCGGATTTACGCCATTCTCCTGCCTCAGCCTCCCGAGTAGCTGGGACTACAGGCGCCCGCCACCTCACCCGGCTAATTTTTTGTATTTTTTAGTAGAGACGGGGTTTCACCGTGTTAGCCAGGATGGTCTTGATCTCCCGACCTCGTGATCCGCCCGTCTCGGCCTCCCAAAGTGCTGGGATTACAGGCTTGAGCCACTAAGCCCGGCCTGCATCCTTGACTTTCTAATGAGGCATAAATGAGACTTTCATTTTTAACCCCAAGAATTTGACTGTCCTCTTATTACTCTCTGAGAGGACTTCTCTACAAATTCCTCGGATGGGAAAGAGAGGAGGCTGAATCAGCACTCCAAAAAAGATGAAAGTAGCATTCTCCACAAAAGTGTTTTTTTCCTGGAAAGAGAGACTATCCAGCCACTTTTCTGTGCCTAATGTTTTCTTTTCCTGCTGAAGTAGCAGTAACTGACATTCACTCTAGAAAATAAGAAGGAGAAAATTATCACTTCTACCACACTTGGTTCATTTTCCATTTAATGTTTACTGAGCACCTATTATGTGCCAGGCTATGTTCTAGGCACAGAGTAGAGAGAAAAATAAACCAAGTACCTACTCTGATGGATCTTAAATTTCAATGGGGTAAGGGGGCCAAAAATAAAGACATGAATAAATATGTAATGTTTCTGATGGGGTAGTGCCAAGAAGAAACTAAATTAAGGAAAGAGAAAAGTTACCGGATGGGCACACTATCATTTGAAGAGGTATGGATAGCCACAAAAATAAGTATGTGAGGTAATGCATATGTTAAATAGCTTCCTTTAGCCATTCTACAATGTATACATATATCAAAAGTTTTATACCACAAATATATACATATTTTACTTGTCAATTAAAAATAAAGAGGTATGGATAAATTGGGGGAGAGCAATGCAGGTGGAAGGACTGGCAAGGGCGCAAAGGCCCGAAGGCAGAAGTGCACTTAGCATAGCTATGGAATAGCAAGGAGTGCAGGGAGGTCACGAAGTGAAGGGAAGACTGGTAGGAGATTGCAGGGTTGAGGGTACATATTAGGTTAGCCTCTCAGGCCACTATGAAGACTCTCAGGTGGGAAGTAACTAGAGAATTCTAAGCAGATAAATGACATGATGGGACATATTTTATGTCGCTATGGCAGCTGAGTGAAGGACAGACTGTAGGGTGCAAGGGTGGATGCAGGGATACCAGTTAGAATGCAATGGCAAAGTTAAGACACGAAAAAAAAATGATAGTTACAGCCAAGTCTTATAGAGGTTATAATGTACCACGTACTATTCCAAGTGCTTTACGTATGTAAAGTTGTCTAATTCTCCTAGCAACCTTATTAAGTCAGATGAGAAAACTGAAGCCCACAGAGAGGTTAAATAACCTAACCACAGTCACAAAACAAGTGAGGCTCCAGTCTGGGTCCAGGTTCACCATAATGTTTTGCTCATCTCATGACAAGGAAACTGACCAGCACAGTAGAGGTGAAGGGGACGACAAGTGGTTGGCTCTATGCTATAACTCAACAGTGGAGCCAACAGGGTAACCAATGGATGGATATATATGTTACAGTGTATCATCCCATTTTTATCTTGGTCCTCATGACATGGCGAAGGAAGGCAAGCAGGAAGGACTACCAGCATCATGTGATGTGTGAGAAATCCAGTCTGAGTGGCTAATCAAAGTCATCCAGCCAAGTGAAGGTCACAGTTCACTTGGCCACAGGGCTTGTGACCCATTTTTTTGACCCACCAGCTGATTCCATAGCTATAGTATTTCACCTCTGTGACGATGGCTGCACTGGTGGAGTCTCCTCAGTGTGTGTCTCTGTCCTTCCAGCTCTGCCTGGAGAGAGTTCCCTCCCACTTAGTGGCACCCCTCCTGCCAGCGTTCAGCATCTGCCCTTGGAAGACCCTTCCTACCTGGAGAGAAGCTTTGTCTGTCGGTTCCGCTGCCTGCTGGACAATTCTTCTGGGTTTCTGGTAACCATATCGTCTTTACAGGGTCAGGACTCGCAAAACCAGTATGTAAGTCTGCTCAGGTGGAACACTGCCCAAGGGTTGGGCCTAGCCTCCTCCCCACCCCAGGAAGGGTCCTCAGGCCTTCGACTCACTAACATTTCAGAGGGTCAGCCTGTTGAAGATGCAGTTGTCTTTTGAAACTTCCTCTGCCTAGTTAAGACTTGGGATATGTTTACTTAGGATTCAGATACACCTGTTACCTCTGGTACAGCCCTACATGGGGAGTCCCTGGTGAACTCAGGATGTTAACATTCATCTTCTTCACCATCACCTGGAATTGTATATCCCCTCACAGCTTAACTAACACTATGCCCTGCAGCTTTGAGAAAAGGGCTGTATGGGGCAGGGCCCTGAGGGAGGGCTGAGGAGCCATGAAAAATGATGAGTGCCTGCTGGGCAGGCCAGAAGAATTAGATTCTAGGCCTGCAAACACCTGTGCTACGTTGGGCGTTCAAGGAGAGCTCTGCCTGCTTGGCTCCCAGCAGGATACTGGACTCCTCTGAATTCCATAACGGGGCAAGTTCTATACAGTTTTAGCTACTTAACATCCGCGTACCTTCTGTGCTCATTATGTTTGCGGTTTTCTTTTTCCAGGAATTGAATTTCCAGGGCCATCTCAAATTCCTCCCTGGGCAGAACACTAAGTCAGAAGATGGCACCTCCTTGTCTCCTCACCTTACCCTGTTTGCCACTGCAACACCTTGTCAGCCTCTCACCATCCTGGAGCTCCAAAACAAAACATTCATTTTCCAAACAAAACACAAATTGGATTTCACACCTATAGCATGTGATTCCAGGTATATCCCTCTGACTGAGAATCATGACTCTTAGGAGTAGTACTTCAAGACTAGTTATGACCCAAATCCTGGGCCTAGAACCAAAGCAAAGCACAAATAATTAGCCAGTCCTGTCCAAATAGATTCCGTGAAATGAGTCAGTAGAAAATATGCTGTGTTTATAGAGACAATGTACCAAATCTTCCATGTAAGATACGGCATTTGAGAGTGTGATAGGGAGAGTAAATCTTGGGAAAAGCTTATCTCCTTCTTGGAGATTCCCATTAACAGATCATAACACAGCCCCAAGAAGTCCCACTAGGAAGAAATCTAATTAGTTCGATTCATTTTTTTTTCAAACTTATTTAACAATGGAAGCCTTCTTGGGCGAACATCAACTAACATGCAACAATACCAGTGTTTCTTGGAACATAGTCTAGAAAACACTGGCTTAACATCAAGTAGTATGACTTGCAAAGTTTACCTTTTCTGCTAAGGTAATGGTCACCCGTTTGATGAAAGCTGTGGAACTTCTTAACAAAAATTCCAATTGTTCTCCCGCAAGCACAATTTTGTGTACAGTTTCAGGGATTCTCTTTACTCCAGGACAAGAACGCTTGCTCCACACCACAGGCAAATAAAAACAGGCTTAAAGCAGAATTCTGAAACGGCATGTGTGGCAGAAGTGTCTGAGAGGACACCACAATCTTTTCAGGGTGGCAGCCCCTTAAAGTTCTCGCCCCAGCCGTGCTGATGGGGGGAGGGGTGCCCTTCCCAGACCTGGGTTTCCAGAGGGGGCCCTAAGGTTCCTCCTTGGCTCGATGAGAACTGTGAATGAGACCTGGGAAGAGCTGCGCAAAGCGTGGGGTGGGGCAGTGACTCTTCATTCCTTCTGGCATTCCGCTTCCGGGCTGAAATAAAAGGATGTGCGATGTCTCCTCTACACAGAGGGAAGGTAATGCTGGGCTACACCGCCAGCGAGCTCTGCAGGAGGGGATCTGGCTACCAGTTCATCCACGCTGCAGACATGATGTACTGCGCAGAGAACCACGTGCGAAGTGAGTTCCAGAGGCGCCCTGCGGGCCTCGCACTGCCCCGTGGGAGGCGGGCTAGACCCCTGCAGCCTGCCGGGGGCTCCTCCCCACCTCCCGCGGGGCGGCTCCTGAGGGCTCCGAGCGGGGTGGTGGGCGGCGGCGTCAGACACGAGCCTCCTCTCTCTTCCTACAGTGATGAGGACGGGCGAGAGCGGCCTCACGGTGTTCCGGCTGCTCACCAAGCAGGGGCGCTGGCTGTGGGTGCAGTCCAACGCGCGCCTGGTGTTCCGCGGCGGCCGGCCGGAGTGCATCGTCGCCTGACAGCGGGCCCTCACGTAAGTGGCCAGGGCGCCCTGGCGGAAGCCACGGTCGCATGTCAGAGGCGCACCCTGCCGGAAGTGGAGTACCGCGGCGGTTCCGGTGAGAGCCGGCTTCCCAGTGAGCTTCCGCCGCCCGGTAGTACATGAAGATCCCTTGGCCTGGTCGCGGTCTTAAGTGAGGTTCTGATGTAAGGGTCGTTGCCAGGCGAGATGGAAGTGAAGCCCCACAGGCCACGCTGTTAGTCCGGGCCTTGTCCTGAGGGTCAGAAATGAGAGCTAGACGTAAGGCGGGCTGATGGCGGGCGGCGAGCACCGTGAGACCGCCACCCTAGAAGTCCCTCAGTAGCCTCCAGGCCTGAGCCGATGGCCCCGGGGCCCCTCTTGTCTAGTTGTTTGACATTGGAGGGAAGGCCGAACCCCTCATGAGCCTCGGTTACTCCTGTAGACCAGGGAGAGTGCACCCTCGGGGTGGTTTCCTGATGTGGAGCCAGCCGGATGGGTCACTTTTTCCAGGGTTGGCGTGCAGAGCCTTGGAGGCTGAGTTCCACTGGAGAAAGTGTCTGTGGCTTTCTTTTTTTTTTTTTTTTTTTTTTGGGACGGAGTCCCCATTCCTTCCAGATAGCAGCTTGAGCATGAGGAAAGGAATAACTAAAATCAGTGTAAATGTTAATTCTTAAGTCTCTTCCCAATTGCAAGGCTCTGAGAAGAGCTATTAATTCCACCTTTTGAGCCAAGATAGAAGCTGATAAGGCCTAAGATTCAATTACCTCGTGTTGACTGACAACTGCATGCCCACCTTTTCTGCTTCCGTGGTGCATAAAGCAACTTCCATCTGTAAACCATTCTAGCTCAGGATTATCTAGAGGTTCAGCCTTTAAATCTGGCCAGCTGGAATAAATTTGCTCCATAACTCGTATACAAGAATGATCTAGAGTGCCTGTGCGATCAGGCAGATAGGTAGCTGGATTCAAAATCTGGCATTCTTTAAGAGTTACAGCAGGAGTGTCTAGCAACAAAGCCTAATAGTTCACTAAGTATCCCCCTGTCATCCAGTGGTGTCCTTCAGCTTCTAGGATTCCTTGTACTTGATGTGGGGTTAAAACCTCCCCATGTTGTCTTAAAGCCAGTTTATTGGCTTCATCTACCAAAAGAGCAGCTGCTGCAACTGCCCTGGGGCATCCAGGCCATCCTGAAGCTTCCTGGTCTAATTGTAGAAAAATATGCCTTTTGTAGGGAGATATCTCCCAGCTTCTGGACAAGGATACCCAAAGCAGTTCCTTGTTTTTCAGCCACATAAAGGAAAAATGGCTTATCAAGATTAGGGATCTCCAGGGCTGGAGCTGATCCAAATTTCTCCTTGAAAGGATTAAAAGCTTGTTTACAATTGCTATCCCATTCAAAGGGATCTACATCTGCTCCTTTCAGGCCTTATATAACGGCTTGGCCATACGCTCAAATCCAGGCACCCATAAACAGCAGAATCCTGCCAGCCCTAGGAAAGCCTGCAGCTGCTTTCTGGTTTTGGGTTCTGGAATGCCCAGGATAGCTTCCCTTCATGCTGGGGCTATTGCCCAGGTGCCAGGGGTTGATATATATCCTAAGTATTTAACCTCTTGAGAGGAAACCTGGGCCTTACGCAGCAAGGTCCTATACCCATTAGCTCCCAGAAAATTTACCAACTTAATGGTGTTTTCTTCCGAGTCTCTTTTGGTTGTGCTAGCAACCAACAAATCATCCACATATTGGATAATAGTGACCTTATTCAATTGTAATAGCCTTAATTTCCTAGCCAATGCATTTCCAAACAGATGAAGGCTCTGCCTGAGAGCCTTCCCTGGGAAGAACCGTCCCAGTTAACTGAGAAACCAAATGACTCAATTAACTTGGGATCTGTCTGTTCAAACGCAAAGGTGAATTATGAGTCAGGGTGTAATGGAATGCCAAAAAAATGGCATCTTTAAGATCTAAGATTGTAAATCAATCAGCATCCCCAGGGACCTGGGCTAACAGCACATAGGGATTGGGCACTATAGGATATATGGGAACGACAGCCTCACTGAAAGCCTGAAGCTATTGAACAAATCTATAGTTGCTGTTTGGCTTTTCAACTGGCAAGACTAGAGTATTACGAGCAGACTCACAGGGCCTTAACAACCAGAATTGCAAAAACTTGGCTATTGGCCGGGCACGGTGGCTCAAGCCTGTAATCCCAGCACTTTGGGAGGCCGAGACGGGCGGATCACGAGGTCAGGAGATCGAGACCATCCTGGCTAACCCGGTGAAACCCCGTCTCTACTAAAAATACAAAAACTAGCTGGGCGAGGTGGCGGGCGCCTGTAGTCTCAGCTACTCGGGAGGCTGAGGCAGGAGAATGGCGTAAACCCGGGAGGTGGAGCTTGCAGTGAGCTGAGATCCGGCCACTGCACTCCAGTCCGGGCGACAGAGCAAGACTCTGCCTCAAAAAAAAAAAAACTTGGCTATTAATGGTCCAATCCCTCTTTGTGCCTCGAGCTTTAAAGGCCATTGTCTCTTCCAGGGGTACAGGACACCAGGCTTAAGTTGGATGCAAACCAGGGGACTGTTTAATGCTTTGCCTGGAACCTCCGTGTCCCATACTATAGGATTTACTTGGGGGATTACTTCAATAGGTAAGCTAGATAAGTCACCTATTAACTTTCCTCCCTTATCACAGAAAAGGAGAAGGAGCAATCTTTCATCTGCCTTGTTGTTTCCAAAAGGTACCACTGTTTGCTGCTGATCAACAAATCCCTTCCCAATAAAGGGGTGGAACAGTCAGGCATTTTAAGAAAGGCAACTGAGAAAACCAAAGTCCCTGATGGGCAGCTTACAGGATAGGTAAAGTGGCATCGGTGAGCTTGTCCATGTAACCCCATGACCATACACTTTTGGGGTGACAGAAACTCATTATAATGGGTCAAAACAGAGTAAGCAGCTCCCATATCCAGAAGGAAGTTAATATTCTTACCTTCACTTCAAGGGTTACCTGAGGCTCCTCTGAAGATGTGGCTAGTTGTCCAACAGGAGGTGTGTAAGAACATCTTGGGCCCCAGCACTCTTGGGCTTGCTTGGCTATTTTGGCCATCACTGGTTTGGGTGCCAATGGCTCCCTTCGGAATGGTGGGCATTCCCTTTTCCAATGGCCAGTTTTCTTACAGTGTACACACTGATGAATATCCAAGACATGGTAACTCAGATGCCCAGTTCTGGGCTTTCCACCTTTTTGCTTCACTAGTTCAGCCAAGAGCTGCACCTTGTGGGAGGTTCTTTTTGCTCTTTCTGCTTCCCCTGTTCTGTCCCTGTTACTAAAAACGAAAAATGCCATATTCAAAAGCTGATTTATAGGTGTCTGGGGACCCATAGCTGTGCTTTGTAGTTTCTTACAGTTATCAGGGGCAGACTGGGTTACAAAATGTACTCCCCAAAGGGTCTGTCCTTCCCTTGAATCAGGATCTGTGTTAATATATTTCCTAGTAGCCCCAACTAAACACTGTTGGAACAAAGCTGGATTCTTATCTTTACCCTGAGGAACTTCCTTAACCTTTTCGTAGTTAACAGGCTTTGTCATACACTTCTTCATCCCTTCCAACAAACAAGCGACCATATGATATCTCCTCCCTAAGTCCTCACTCATCAGCATGGATCCTAGCCGTCCCAGGATGCGTTGTTTCTCTTTCACTGTACAACACAGAGACAACAGAACATGCAGATCCTTCCAAGTTAAACTATAGGTCAGAGTTAATTTCTCAAACTCGTCTATGAGTTTTCCTGGGTCTTCAGAGAAATGACCAAACTTCTCTTTACATAGAATCAAATCAGACATAGAAAAGGGGATATGTACTCTTTTTTGGTTTTTGTTTTTTGGTTTTCTGTTTTTCGTTTGTTTGAGACAGAGTCTCCCTCTGTCGCCCAGACTGGAGTGCAATGGCGCAACCTCGGCTCACTGCAAGCTCCACCTCCCAGGTTTACACCATTCTCCTGCCTCAGCCTGCCCAGCAGCTGGGACTACAGGCACATGCCGCCACGCCCAGCTAATTTTTTGTATTTTTAGTATAGACGGGGTTTCACTGTGTTAGCCAGGATGGTCTCAATCTCCTGACCTTGTGATTCACCTGCCTTGGCCTCCCAAAGTGCTGGGATTACAGGTGCGAGCCTCTGCACCCAGTCGGGGATATGTACTCTCACAGTGCCTTCTTCCCCATTTGCCACCTCTCTTAAGTGGACAAAGATTTCCCTTTGGAGGTTAATAAGAGGCTCCACTATGAGTAGTCCTCAAAAGGCTAGGTTCCTCAGGGAGTGGTGGGTATAGAGTGGGACTAGGTGGGTAAGGAGGTGGGGACAAAGAGGTCTCAATAGAACTTCCAGGTCAACTAGAGGGAGAAAGGGTCGACACACCTGAACCTTCAGAGATGACAGAAGGAGGTTCTGCTCCATTCAGAAATGCTTACTGAACTCTGGGGGCTTGCATCAAGGGATCATCTAATATCTAGTATGTCTAGTTCATTTTCTTCATTTCCTCTCATTAAACATGCACATGCCTGTTGCAGGGTTTTATCCCGACCGAACAGCAAAAATATTTGAACATATGGTATTTTATCTCATTTTCATCTCTCTTAGAAAACAAATCAAGTGGAAGTATAGTATTAAAGGCCATAGTTCCAGTGGGAGGCCATTTCTCTTATTTTTCCAGCTAATACTGAGGCCAAAAAGTATTACATAGAAACATCAGTGTTCTCTTCTTAAGCCCATTTAGTTCAAACAGTTCCAGTGTTCAAGAATACATCCTAGCAGTGAGTCCTTTGAGATCAATGTCATGGTTCCTGAGAAGGAGGCAGGTGATGTTGAAAGAAAAGTTCCAAACCTACGAGACTGTATTGTTACTGGCCGAGTTCCACTAAAAAGTATAAGAGAGGTTTTTAAGGCCAGCTGCATTAATGAGGGGATCCCTGCTGAAAATCAAATTCTCTTATTCACACTATCCAAATAACATAAATGAGCTGAGCCATGAATCTTAGATTAACCACAACATGGATCTGACAAAATAAATGTTGAATAAGGCAAAGGAAATGAAGAGAACTTAGATGGGGATGACCAGAGCAAGCAGCCTCTGGCCAGTAGTGCCAGCGTGGGCTGGACAAGCAAAGACAATTTGCCCGGATCCAAGAAAGGAAAGAAGATTTTTAGTGTGCAAATGGAACAAAACAGCAAGGAGAAAAGTCCCCTGATTTCCAACAAAACACAACCACACCTATCTAATCGTATTGCTCATAGCTGTTAAATACCAAATCTCAATCAGCAATTTTAGGGGTGAAGCCTAAGCAGCTAGAGTCTTAAAATAACCCAAAGAAAACCAAATCCTGCAGTGCCTTTTGTTCCCCCAGTGTTTCACAAGCAAACAGGCAGAAATCAGGAGGTACACAGGAGAAGAGAAAGGTTAAAACCCCTAAAACCAGTTAAATGAAGACTTCTGAAAATGATGGTGAAACAGAGATACCAACCAAGAAATTGATTCATGCAGCAAAGAGGAAAAGGTAGATTAATACTAAGAGCATAACAGTTAACATCCTGTGATACCAAACCCCTAAATCTTAGGAAGGACTCAAACCTCCTAAGTTGGCCTCAAATGCCGGTTCAGTAAAGCATATTTACCTTTTTTAAAGAGGGGCCTTTAACCCTCTCTGTCTTAGGAGAGACTCTAACTCCCCTAATTGAGCCTCTAACCCAATCCCATCCTCTAACCAAGTGAATGCACCCCACTTACCCAAAGTTGGCCAGTTGGTGTTGCAAGCAGATGACTTTCCTTTGGGTGGAGGGTCTCTTCAGTAGAATCCCCATGGGGTTTGCCAGGAAAGGGTTCCCAATCCAGACTCCAAGAGAGGATTCTTGAATCTCGCACAAGAAAGAATTCAGTGAGAGTTCACAGTGCAAAACGAAAGCAAATTTATTAAGAAAGTGGAGTGGTGAAAGAAAAGCTGCTGTATAGAAAGAGTAGGGCATTCCTGAAAGTAAGAGGAGGCACATGCCCACCCTAGGTACAATATTTGTTTACATATAGGATAACAAAACGCGGGGATGTGCTCTACTATTAATACAAGGGTTTGTGATAAAGGATTGATTTTTTAATTACTATATTTTGCAAGAATCAATACTATTATCTTTAAAGCAAATTTAGGAACGTCTTTGTTCTCAAGATATTGGGATATTGGGACATTCCTGAGTCTGGGTCTGTTTAGTAAACATTATGAATCTGTTCCCTTAACCGTAAACATCTAGAGGCTAGGAATGCCTAACCTCCTGGAAATGCAGCCCAGCTAGTCCAAGCCTCATTTTTCCTCGCCCTCACTCATGATAGAGTCACTCTGGTTCGAATGCTTCTGACATCCGGAATGGGAAACTTCATTCTCTGGGTTCACTGATTCTCTTCCTCCTGTACTGCAGGCTCGGCTGCTCACTGCTTGCAGAGCCAACGACAAGGACCAAGTGCAGTCAAAGGAAAGTGACTTTATTTTCCAAAGCTAGCAGTGGGGAAGCAACTGGTGTATGCCTCTAGAAACCACTTCAAAAGTCTGGGCTGAGGGAAGCGGTTTTAAAAAGGGAACCTTGATATGGGAGGCATGCAGGAGTTGTGCAGGATTCAGTGGATGTGTGTCTCGCCCCAGTGCCTGTCTTGAGTTATGGTCTACCTGGAGCTTCAGGCTGATGCCATCTTGACAGTGACTGGGCAGTAGTTTATTCATCTTGAGAGAGTCTGTAAGAAGGAGAGAATTCAACATCTGGGTGTTTGTGCTTGTTTCTTTTTAAATTAGCCTCTGGTACTTCTTAACAAACATAGATAAGTGTGCATGGTGTGAGTTTAACAAGCATTCAGTTAGATAAATATGCACAAGGCAAGGGAGTGTAAGGTGGGAAAGAGAAGGGAGTGGAGTTTTAAAGTGCATTTCACGGCCATATTTTAAGACTAAGGAAAAGGCTTCTGTAATTTGCTTCAAGGTTATACCTTGAAACTGGGGGGAACAAAAGGAGAAAAAGGAGAAAGAAGAAAAATATTTTTAATGTATTTTGAAGCTCTATTACTCAGTTACACTAATATGCCAAATTCTTAGGCCTGTACCAAAATGGCTACAAGTATTGAGGCCCTGAATACTAACTGCAAAGAATTCAAGACTCCATTTGCCCAGAATTCAAACTCTTAATCTAGAATCTTCCATCAACCATATTCAGCAGAAGTTGCTGTCTTCCATTGCATGTTGCAGAAATGAAATGTGAATGAAAATAAAAACTTGGGATCCCAATTCACTCTGCCAAAGGAAAAATTAAGCTGAAAGCTGAGTCATGCAAGAAGCTGCATTTCCTTTTGTTCCTGAGTAGACAGTTACAGATAAAAAGTTAAATATCTCCACAAGTAGCTACTCTAAGTTCACCTTATCTTACTGAGTGGGAGACGAATATATATTGACTATTCCCCTACTTGCTCCCTTTCTCTTGCAACATGTGGATTCAGTAATATGACCATACCCTCCCTCTTTCCCCTCCAGCCTGCTTTTCCCCTTTAAATACTGACACCCTCAAAATCATCTTTGGAGAAGAGACTTGTCTCCTAGGTGCATGTCCTTAACCTTGGCACAATAAACTTCTAAATTGATTGAGAGATCTCATATACTCTTTGGTTTACACTAAAAATGTGCCTTCTCAGAAATGGCATTCCTTCAACCTACCCTCCTCACTTCTGCTATAATTCTGTGCCTTGTGGTCTTTTAAGAGGAAAGGAATCAAAGCTGTCACTCTGTAGACTCATCTCAGGGCAGGGCAGGCTAATAACAGCTCCCATGACACTTTCTGGGTGATGCAGAGTGTCTGTCATTAACTTCAAGAAGACCAAGATTCCATGTTGAAGTCTTGTCAATCTACAACATACTTTGTAAACTATAATGTGCATACTAACAGAAAGCGTTTCATTATTGTTATTTATTTTTACATTGCCAGGATATCAGACCAGACAATTTTATCTTCCAACTAGTGAACCAGCATGGCCCAGCCCCCATATGGATCTGTGGCATGTCTTTATAAAATGGATGGTCAAAATGGGAAATGTAGGGGATGATGAATGTCTTCATTCATTTTCTGTTTCTTTTAACAGAATTCCTGAAACTCGGTAATTTATAAAGAGAAGGAGTTTATTTCTTACAGTTTATGGAGGCTGAGAAGTCCAAGGTCCAGGGGCCGCATCTGATGACAGCCTTCTTGCTGGTAGGGACTCTATAGAGTTCCAGAGCGGCCACCAAGCCCCCCCACCATGATAACCTATCAGTTCACTAATCCATTAGTAGATTAATCCATTCATAAGGACAGAGCTCTCATGATCCAATCCCCTCCTAAAGGCCCCACCTCTCAAGACTGCCACACTGGGGATTGTTTCAACATGAGCTTTGGAGGGGAAAAATATTCAAACTGTATAAACAAATGAGCCAAGAGAAGCTAGTTGGACCATTCCCATTAGTGCCACATTATGAACAGTGATCAGAGATCCAGTAATGGGAAAATATGCCATAGGTAACAAACTTTCCTGCCTTTGGAGCCTGAAACCTTGCTGAGAAATATTTAGATCATGGGAAAAATCACAGAACTGTGTCAAACAACTTGGATTCTGAGCTTGATTCCACTCTGGTCTCAGAAAACCACCTTATAAATGTGCCTCACTTTCCTGCCATGCAAAACTGAGAGGACTTTAGTGTGCATTTTCTATGGCTCTTATCAGCTCTACTATTCTTTGGATTTACTAAGAAGTTCATAAATCAATAGTTTTGTTAAATAGTGTTTATTTCATCAAGTGCAAAAATAATACATACTCATTGTAGAAAATTTAGAAAATGAAAACACTGCAACAGTGAAACAGCTATTATGCTACTAGTCAGAGAAAAAACTGTTGTCAGTATATTAATACATTTACTTCAAGTAAGTTTTGACACATTTAAAAATTATATTTGGAATTATACAGTATGTTTCATATCCTACTTTTTCCACATGAGAATAAATTGAAAGCAATTTTCATATCAAAATTATCCATAAATACCTTTATTGTTGTTTCATATGCTCCCATATGGATACATGATGGCCTTTCATTAAATATTGAAATTTAGGGTTGGGTTTTTTAAATTACTATGAAGATATTGTGATAAATGGAAATTTTATATGTAAATAGCTGGCTGCTATTCCAGTTTCCTTAGAATCTCAAGAGTGGAACTTTTAGGTCGAAGGATTTAAGCATTTCAAAATTCTTTGATACTATTGTCAAATTGTTCTCCAGAGAGCCTACACCAAATTATTCTCTGGCCAGGCTTAATGCAATACAGGTTTAGCACAGAGTCATCCTAGCATCAGATAGACAGAGTGATGAAGAGGCAGGTTGTCAAGAAACAGATCTAGGTGGAGGTATGAAGACCGAATTGTTAAATTAAAGAAGTATCTTAAAACCATGAGGACAAGACAAAGTTGTAAGTAAGGTTGGGACAACAGTTTAGCCATTTACAGGGAGTTGGGGGAGGAAAGTTAAATTCCTACCTCATACCTTTTACCACAAAAATGTATCCAGATATGGTACTCTTTTTGTTAAACTCTTCTGGAACAGTTCCACTACTGGTAATGTTGAAGTTGCTCTTTTTGCATCAACCCTCTCATAAGTAATAGCCATAACAACTATAGCTGAAATGGCTGGCCAAAATATTGTTTTAAAACGAGGCACTCAGGCCGGGCGTGGTGGCTCAAGCCTGTAATCCCCGCACTTTGGGAGGCCGAGACAGGCGGATCACGAGGTCAGGAGATCGAGACCATCCTGGCGAACACGGTGAAACCCCATCTCTACTAAAAAATACAAAAATCTAGCCGGGCGAGGTGGCGGGCGCCTGTAGTCCCAGCTACATAGGAGGCTGAGGCAGGAGAATGGCGGGAACCCGGGAGGCGGAGCTTGCAGTGAGCTGTCACTCCAGCCCCGGCGACTGACCGAGACTCCGTCTCAAAAAAAAAAAAAAAAAAAAAACGAGGCACTGGAGAG
>NC_045452.1:32826921-32865188 GCF_002776525.5 Piliocolobus tephrosceles
GAGTCAATGCTTGAAAGAAAGGAATGGCCCTTGTTGAGTTTCCTGCTTTTTACTGCTTTTTGTCTGAGAAAAACTCTACTTGGTGCTGGGCAGTTAAAAACTGAAATGATGACTCATCATCTTAATGTCTCAAGAACCAGAGAACATAGATTATGGTAACTGCAGCAGCTGCAAATGAAGGAGCAAAGCTAGAAATGAATGATCCAGAAAAGAGGAGCCTTTATATTTTATGAATTAACTCAATCTAAATTTCTGCTGACCACTGAATCATGCAAGCATTGAGATAGATTTACAGCAACCAACTTAAGATCAAAGGAACTGAACAGAGATTTCCACTGTTGCCCACCACAAGGGAAACATAGTTTGCATTTGCATTTTAAGTCATCCAGTTACACAAAACCAAACCAAAAAATCAATACTCTTTGGAAGGATAGAATAGAATACAAAATCTACAGTGTGTCACCATGATATCCAGGATATAATCCAAAATTACTTGACATATGAGGAAACAGGAAAGAAAATCTCAAAAGAAAATGCAACCAATAGAGACCAATCCTAAGATGACCCAAGTATTGGATAAGATTTTTTTTGTTTTTGTTTTTGTTTTTGAGAGAGAATCTCGCTTTGTCACCCAGGCTGGAGTGGAGTGGCATGATCTCGGCTCACTGCAAGCTCCACCTCCTGGGTTCACACCATTCTCCTGCCTCAGCCTCCCAAGTAGCTGGGACTACAGGTGCCCGCCACCACGCCCGGCTAATTTTTTGTATTTTTAGTACAGACAGGGTTTCACTGTGTTAGCCAGGATGGTCTTGATCTCCTGACCTCGTGATCTGCTTGCCTCGGCCTCCCAAAGTGCTGGAATTACAGGCGTGAGCCACCGCACCCAGCTGGATAAGAATTTTATAGCAACTATTATAATTATGCTCATGGACATAAAGGAAAATGTACTTATGATGAATGAAAAGATAAGAAATCTCAGCAGAAAAAAATAGAAACAGAATATTTGGAACAATATCTACAAATAAATAATTCACTGGGTGTACATAACAGATTGAAGATGGCAGGAGAGTTTGTGAACTTGAAGATAGAGCAATAGAATTATCCAATCTGAAGAACAAAGATTTTAAAAGATTGAAAAAAGAAATAAACAGCTTCAGGGATCTGCGGGACAATGATAAAAGGTCTAATATATGGGCAAATAGAGTCCCAGAAGAAGAGCAGAGATCAAACGGAGCTGAGAAAAGAAAGATTTGAAGAAATAATGGCTGGAAACTTTCCCAATTTAGTGAACGTTGTAACTTTATGGATCAGAACAATCATCAAATTCCAAACAAGATAAATACAAAGAAAACTATACAAAGGCATATCTAGTCAGACCGTCAAACACCAAAAATAAAGAGAAAAACTTTGAAAGCAATCAGAGAGAAAAGTACATTATACATAGGGAACACTGATTACAATTATTATAGAATTCTCAGAAACAATGGAGATCACAAGACATTAGAACAATATATTTAAAGTGCTTTAAAAACGGTCAACTCTGAATTTTGTAATGAATGACAGTATCATTTGAATTTTAAAAGCTAATAATTTGTTGCCAAAAATAGACAAGAAATGCTAACAGAAATTTGTCAAGATGAAGGGAAAGAATACCTGGTGAAACAACTGAAACTTGAGACAGGAATGGAGAGTTTGGGAAATGGTAAACAGGTGGATAAATATAAAAGATTATTTTCCCCTTTATTTAAAGTACAAATGACTGCTTAAAGCAAAAAAAAAAAAAAAATAGCATATTGTAGGATTTATAACACGTGGATGTGGTAAATCTGCCAACTCTAACATCAAGAACAGGCATTGGGGGTGTGTGTACTATACAGTTGCAAGGTGCATATGTTTTATGTAGTGTCACAGTATTAATTCTAAGTAGACAATGAAAAGTCAATAGTGAAAAGTAATTCCTAGAACAACCATAAAAACATAATGCAAAAGGTGTAGCCAAAAAGTAGGTAAGTTGAGATGAGTTTCTTTAAAAAAAAAAAAAATCCTCTCTCTAGGCAGGACTTTTTCTGCAGAACAGAGGAATAAAAAGCAGAGGTGACAAACAGAAAGCAAACAGTAAAACAGAAGCCCCAAATTCAACCATATCAATAATTACATCTACAGGTTAATAGACAAAAGACTTCTGCTATTGTTTGGACGTGGTTTGTCCCTGCCAAAATTCATGTTGAAATTTGATTCCCAGTGTGGTGGTGCTGAGAGATGAGGCCTGATAAGAGGTGTTTGGGCCATGGGGTGGAGCTCTCATGAATAGATTCATTCTGTCTCTCTGGAATGAGTTCTCATTCTTGCAGGACTGAATTCATTACTACAGAGCAGGTTGTTCTTCCTTGTGTTTGGTCTTTGTGCACATGCACACTTGCCTTTTCTGCTTTTCACCATGAATTGAAGTAGCACAAGACCCTCACTAGGTAGGCTGCCCGATTTTGGACTTTCCAGCCTCCAGAATTGTGAGCCAAATAAACTTTTCTTACCCAGTCTCAGGTATTTTATTGTATCAACACGAAACAGACTAAGACAACTCCAGTTAAAGGACACAGATTGTCAGAATGGATTAAAAATCAGGACCTAACTGTATGCCTTCTAAACAAGATACAGTTTTAAATAATGACACTAAAAGATTGAAAGTAATTAGATGTAAAGAAGCATAAGAGGTAAGCAGTGAGCACAAGAACACCAGAGCAGCTATATCAACATGAGACAAAGCAAATTTAAAGACAAAGGGTATAACAAAAGGGGTGAAGTGGCCTTCAACTTCGTGAAAGTTTCATCCAGTGATAGAGTGTCATGTGTCCCTATCATTCTGGTCAGCTTCCACCAGACATTACATTTTAATTCAGCCAGTTTTCCTTTGTGGAACTTCAAACAAAATGTGCAATTCCAAGCAGTGACAGATCACTGAAGGAAGGTTCCAACCTTGCTGGTCATGTTACAGTCACAGTGTTAGTGACTCTCAGGCCAGCCTGATAATAGCCATTCCCATGAGTCTGTTGGAAGGGAGGGAGCGATGAAGGGAGAAATCATTCTTCCCCGTGATAAATGGTTCATATATCATTTTTGTGTAATGATTTATTTTCAAAGTAAACTTGAAGTTTAGGGAATTCCTGAGTGGAATTTTGGAATACTCATCCCACACATAAGCAGTTTTCTCTGAGACTATTTCATAATGCAAGATAGAGAATAGTTACGAAGAATACTGTACTCCAAAAAATGCAAGAGAAAAGCAAGTGAACTTGCCATTGTGGCTTTTCTTTCTTCTTTGGCTGGAAAAGACAGAAAAGATGGTGTCCTGCCCCTTTGTCATTCATATACCAGCTCCTGGATGTGGGCTTGTGTTTCCTTAACCACAGGAACTTGGAGGGGGAGGAGCACCTGCGCAAACGGGCCCTGCAGCTGCCGTTCACCTTCACTACTGGGGAGGCCGTCCTGTATGAGAGCAGCCTCCCAAGCGCCCTGACTGCCCTCCCAGCCAGGAAGAGGACCAGGGCTAGGAAGGGTCTTCCAGCTGGCCAGGACTCTTCGTGCCCCGGATCTCTCCTTGGAGCCATGATGCAGCAAAATGAATCTGTGTACTTGTCCTGCATTGCTCCCACCCTCCAGGGCTCACCCTTAGAGAGGCAGGGGTCTGATAACAGATGTGAGGACAAGGAAGAGAAAGAGAAGGAGGAAGGCAGCTCCCTCCTGGCCCTCATTGAGACCCTGCTGGAGAAGGACAAGGAAGAACAGCCTGACCTTTGCTCCACCCTCCAGCACCTAGCTGTCACCAATCTCAACCAGCGTCTGTGGGAAGAGAAGCTTCAAGGAGTTGACTTGGGCCCTGCAGGACCTCAGAACTGCCACCTGCCACCACCCAGCCAAGGAAGAAAACTCTACAGGGAGAAGGAGACCCAGTTTTATGACACTGGGAACGTGGGCTTACCCCCACCAGCCAGCATGACTTCTCCACAGACCCTGAATCCACCATCTTCTCAGGGCTCAGCCCAGCTAGCCACAGAAGTAACTCCACCTCCAAATGTGGCCTTGGTGCCCAGCTACCCTCAAGCACAGCCCCAGGATTGTCTCATCACTGGTCCTTCTGTCCCTGGCCCCACACTCCAGAACCCCCTCCAGGGGCCCCCACAGTGGTGGCCTTGGCACAGCCAGGCAGTGCCTTCGAACTTTGAGATGTGTCAGAAGCCAACGTTTGACCTCAGCCCACTGCCTCAGGCCTCCAGCCCAAGCCGGCCTGCTCAGGGTTTTCAGCCGAGCCATACACCTTTTCTCTCTTTAGGAGAAGATGTTCCTGGACACCTGGCTCCACCAGGCCCTGGTGTTCTGAATTTTTGCAAGGAATCTATGCCCTGGACCTCCACACACAGTGGTCAGGGCCAGGGGTCCTTGATCCCCTCAGACCCCACTTTATGTGTCAACCCATGTGGTACCCACCGTTTGGGCAGCATCTGGGATTCCCCCATCCAGGGCCATCCAGTTGCAGTCCCCATGGAGGTGGTGGCAGAGCAGAAAGCAGGGCAGGCCCAGCCTGACCCCTTCAGCTGCCCATGGATGGTTGACTCCTGCCTTCCATGCACACAGCCACCCAGCCCCAGCTTGTACAGAGGTCAGCCCCCGTCTGTGCAGGGGGCATCTGGGACACCAGAGGAAAAATCTGGAGAGGGAGAGCATCCACCCCACTCACTGGAGCCAAACCAGCTTTCCAGGAGTCCAGCCTGTCCTTCCCAAGTACTTCTGCCTGGATCCTCAGCCATGCAGGGCTCTCACACTGCAGACCCCAACCCAGCCACCAAGCAGCAGCAGTGGGTGCAGGGGGTGCTGCAGAGCCAGGAGCACTGTGGGCAGGTGAGAGAAGGGGCACCACGTGTCCATCACCAGGCTGGCCACCTGAGAGATGCCATTCCCCAGGCTCCTCAGCAGAACCCCTTCCCCTCTCCTGACTCTGCCAACAGCTCCGCACATTCAGGTGGCAACCACTACAGCAGCCCAGCAGAGCTTATGAGACAAGTCAAAGACAGACCACAGGTGCCACCTAGCCTGGTCCAGCCTATCTGCCCCACTGACCTGGCCTGGCCTCCCATGTCCATGCAGGGCAGCTGTGACATTAGGCTCCGGGTGGGTGTTGGTACACAGGGTCTCAGAAAACCGGGACCAGCAGGGAAGGGCACCCCACCACACTGGTCCAGTACAGAGCTGCTGGCAAATGTGGACATGTCAGGGCCTTAGCCCAGAGAGACAGTACAGGGAGGGGCAATGGAGCTGGCCCAGCCTCGGCTTGGGTTGCTGTGGGGTCCAGAGTGGGGACACAGATTTTGCAAAGGTAGCAGGTTACTGCCATGTGGGTCACGTGAAGCCAGTAGTGGTGGCAGCCACAGCCCCCTGGAGGGCCCCATTTGGTGTCTCCTGGGCCATTGCTGAGCAGCCTGGATGCTCCCCATAATTTAGCCTAGCTTTGGACCCCCAGAACTTGAATTAGTCTTAGAGATTTGAGTGTGGTCCTCTTGCAACTCCCTGCATGCACCACTTCCAACACCTCATGCAGAGACCGGCACTTCTCTTTGCCTGGTGCTGCTGGGGATTGAGGCCCTCTGTAGGCATGAAGTCTTCAGGTAACTAACTTTCCCCCAGAAATGCAGCTTTGGATGGAAATCACATGACAGTGCTGCTTCCCTCAGCTCCTGTCATGGTTTCTGGGTGATGCCCTGAGGACTGAGCAGGGATGTACA
The DNA here is from genome assembly GCF_002776525.5 of Piliocolobus tephrosceles. Classification (NCBI taxonomy): domain Eukaryota; kingdom Metazoa; phylum Chordata; class Mammalia; order Primates; family Cercopithecidae; genus Piliocolobus; species Piliocolobus tephrosceles. Next base: position 32,832,696 of record NC_045452.1, read on the forward strand.
GCCGTTTCCCTGAACCCTGAATGGCCCCAAATAGCCACATCTTGAGTCCTCCCTCAACTTTGCTGGTCCCTTCTCATTGGACACTGCAACCCCTCACTTCTGCTTTCAGGGATCTCAGGCTGCCCATCTCTAGGGTCCCTGCTCACTTCTCTTCCCAGTGTTTTGTTTTCATCTGTTGTAGGTTAGAAAATCTGAAGACCAGGTTTGATAAACGTTCCTGAAACCAAAATAAACAGATTCCTAATCAAAGCCTGAATAAGCAAGTATCAATTTTAGACTCCTTGAACTAACCCTCTTCTCTTTTCAGCAAATCTGTTCTTACTCAGTTTCCTGTTTTCCTCACAGCGGTGTTCCCAAAACGAAGGCCGCAAGATGGCACTGGGGGTTCCAGGCCTAACAGCAAAGACATTTTTCTCCCAGGTCTGACGTAAGATGATGTCGTGCTTTGCATGTCTACACAAGTGATTTGGGGCCTTAACTACTGACATTTTCCTTGAAATTAAAGTTTCTTAAACTCTCAGATTGCTGGGTGAATATTTAACTTATTTCTATGGGTATAATTACACATATTTGAAAGCTTAATCTCTGGATTCCAAAGATATACTTTTCAACTTCATTTAATTCAGTGCATTTTATACTAAAGGAAATGCATACAGAATTCTCTTTGCTTAAAAAGTTATTTATGAACCCACAAAAATGTTCAAAGGAAAGGGACACGAGGAGCATGCGCCAGGAGACATGCCCAGACGTTCACCCGGAAGGGGCCCCACAACCATGGTGTCTGGTGACCATGTTTCCAAGCTGAGGGCTGAGGCTCAGCATCGAATGAGTGGTGGACCACACGGCCTCCTTTCTGCAATCAGGGCCATCCCAGACGGCCAGGTAGAGGCCACTGGATGCCCAGTTCTTAGATCACCGTAGGGCACTGACCTGACGGCCGCAGACAGAGAAGGCAAGAGTGAGCCTTTGGCCTGGACACCTGAAAGGGGCTCATAATTCACTATCTGGACACAGGACAAGGGGCTGGTCTGCGGAGTCTGGGTGGTCTGTGGAGTCTGTGTGCAGGAAGGCGGTGTCTGAACGGGGTGCAGGGATAGGGTGGATTGGAACATTTAGGCCACAGGAAGACGGTGTCCAGTCTGAAGGGAGTGCAGGGATGGGGTTAATTGGAACATTTAGGCCACTTGAAATGCAGGGTGTGTGGGGCCTCAGTCCCACCGCAGAGCAAAAGAAGAGAGCCTGGCGAGGCTCAGATAGCCACTGCTCCTTCCATAAAGGGTTTGGAATCGCAAAGGCTTACTATAGCACTTCCATTTACTCCTGTGACTTAGAACCACAGAATTCATTGTTTAGGAACTAAAATGAGCCCTGAATATCACCAGTAAGACCTCCAAGGTTAGCATGGGTCCACAGGCATGACCTGATGGCCAGGGACCATTTGTCCTACTCACAACTGTCACCCAAAAACCAGACACACAGTAGGTGCTTCATGAATATTTGTTCTGTATATGAACAAATGAATGAGGGAATGAATGGATGAGTGGACAAAGAAACCACAGAACTAAAGACCAAGAGGTCAAGGGACTCACCCAGTGCAGAGCCCAGGTGGGGACCCCTCTCGTCCACTGCTCATTAGAGACTGTTGAGCTGCACACAGCAGGGGAAAGAAGAGGGAAGCCATTTTTGCCCATTTTTCAACAGAATTGTGGATTCCTGGGTGTTGATGATGTTGTTTTATGGCAGGAAGTCTGTTATCTTGGACTCTTAAGCCAAAAAACACTGAGACATCAAACAAAGCCCTGCAACTTGACACAGAGGGGTGCAAATAAACACCAAAACAATCACCAGTACTCAGTAATGCTTTAACCTTCTCCCTCAAATGAAAAAAATGTCCCATTGTGAGGTAAGGTTCGGTTTCTAATCTCACGTAGAATCTGAATGTGGGCAGCATTGTGCCCTAACAGGCAGAGGTCTAACTGGAGTGCTGTTTATGCTTTCCTTTGCCCTGCTCTTGTAATACCTAACCTTGTTTTTTACCAACTTTGTTTGTAGACTCTCCCTTTCTCCCTTAATCACCTAGCCTTGTTTCCACATGAATAAGCTCTCCCTTAGCTGAGAAAGTCATTTACACGGCTTCAAGGACTCCTTACCCACCCCCTTCCTCAAGGAGTTAACTTGTGTAAGCTGACTCTCAACATTTCAGGGTCCAATTAACTGATAAGGTACTGAAGCAAGCAAGGTAGGAAGTTCCCTGGATTTTACTCAAGAGATAACAATAAAACCTTGAGTATGTGTCTGGCAGAGCCCACATATATAACATCTTATGACAGATGTAGAGCCCCTGCACCTGGAAACTTTGTTTCTCTATAACCATTTTTTTTTTTTTTTTTTTTTGAGACAGAGTCTCACTCTGTCCCCCTGGCTGGAGTGCAGTGGCCGGATCTCAGCTCACTGCAAGCTCCGCCTCCTGGGTTCACGCCATTCTCCTGCCTCAGCCTCCCGAATAGCTGGGACTACAGGCACCCGCCACCTCGCCCGGCTAGTTTTTGTATTTCTTAGTAGAGACGGGGTTTCACCGTGTTAGCCAGGATGGTCTCGATCTCCTGACCTCGTGATCCGCCCATCTCGGCCTCCCAAAGTGCTGGGATTACAGGCTTGAGCCACCGCACCCGGCCGGAAATTCTTAAACAAGTGTTTTCACAAGGCATGTTGTAAAAATAAACTAAATCCAGAGGGGAGGTTGGGGTTAAAAGTGGGTTTTAGGTACTGTCAGTCAAACAAAATTATTATATATCAGTTAGCTTTTGCTGCATAACAAACTTCTCCAAAACTTAATGGTTTAAAACAATGCTCATTTATTAGCTCAGGATTCTGTGGTTATCAGTTCTAGCTGGGTTAGATGGGATTCCTCAGTTTGTCTCATCTAGACTCTCTTCCACACCCACAGTTGGCTGGTGCTCAGCTGTGGGATTGGTGGTTTGAGGTAATCTGACAAATGGCCCCACAGGATATCAGGTCCTAGTCCCTGGAATCTGTAAACATTATATTATATTGGGAAAGAATGGCCTTTGCAAATGATTGTTGAAGATCTGGTAATGCAGAGATTATCCTAGACTATGAATGGGCCGTAAATGAAATCTCAAGTGTCCCTACAAGAGACAGGCAGAGGAAGACTTCAGACAGAACAGGGCAGAATCTGGAATCCCAGCTACTCGGGAGGCTGAGGTGGGAGGACTGCCTGAGCCCAGGGAGGTGGAGGCTGCAAGTGAGCTCTGATGGTGCCACTGCACTCCAGTCTGATGTCCCATACAGGGTCTGGCCCAAAGTAGCAATGAGTGGTAGTGATCATCAATATCATTATCAGCATCATTCTCACAGGCATCACCACCACCATTTTCATCATCCTCGTATCATAATCCTCACCATTGCCACCCCCATCATCACCTTCATCACCGTCGTGATCATCACCGTCACCACCATCTTCACCTCACATCATCTTCATCTCACCATCACCACCAACACAGCATCACCACCGCCACAATTCAATTTCCTTTGCTCTGCATCTGTTCAGAGCTCCTCATGTGGCAGACGATGTACTCACTTTCAGAGTGGGTTAATAAAATTTCATTTTGTATTCTTTTAATTTCACTCATTGTGAGGCCATACTTACAGTACTTCCAGCTGATGTGGCCAGTCTTCCCTGAAAGACAACCCCTCGCTCTCCCCAGGGCCCAGCTCCTCCAGCATTACTCACGGCCCCCGGGCCATGTGCAGTAGAGCAGAACAGCTCAGATGAGGTCGGTGCATTAGGGGGAAGGCAAGCCCTGCAGAGGCAATGGAGAAGCCAATGCCCGCCCATCCCACCCCTTTTCGATCCCACAGGGCACCTGCTCTTAACATACCCGACATCACCATCCATCACTCCAGTGCCTGTCACAACACGTGGGCAGTCTGGTGCCTGCCTGGCAGCTGGGTGACCTTGGGGAAGCGTCTTAACCTCTTCAAGCTCCATTTATTAATCTGTAAATGAGGAATAATGTGACTTTCAGGGCTCTGTGGGCATCCCTAAGTGTGAATGGGCCTGCCTCTAGCAGAGGGATTAGGAGTGTTCAATAGAGATTTGGCAAACGGTCAGACAGATTGACAGATGACGGGCTGGAGTGTGTCTCTCATGCAGATTCCTAAGCACTTCCATACACTTCTTCCTTACCACATCCCTGAGATGCAGGAAGGGCAGGAACAGAGCCCCGCAAAGAAAAACACCTTTCCCAAGATCCTGGTGAGGTGGGGGTACTGGTCTTCACAGCAAAGTGCAGCACATCCTGATTAGCACCCCCTGCACTACAGAGCCAGGGACACGGGTCCTGTGTCATGCAAGGCCAGTGTTTCTTGCATGAATAATGCATGGACAATTTCTAAAGAAAAAAAAAATCTCATAACTCACTAATGCCAAGCTAAGTTGTTTTTAATCATGTAACAAATATATACTGATATAAACTCAATGTAAACTCAAAACAAATAGACAAACGAGAGGCCCCTAAACCCACCACGCCTGTGACATCAGCCTACAGTGAACACCCATCGGGAAGCTGTGATGTGCTGTGCGGCCCTCCCACTCTTTTCTCAGGTACGGTGTGTGGGACTCCCTCCGACTCTCCTCCCCCGACACATACCCACTTACTCCTGGGGGCTGGGGCTCCCCTGGCCTCCTTGTTTTCCCTACACACTCTTAGGAGTGAGCTTGCTCCTTGCCCGCGGAGGGGTGATGGGGGCAGGCCCTCCCCAGGCACTGGCCACTGATAGCTCCTACCAAAATCTCAAAGCCTCCCTGTAGGGGTGCAAGTGCTGGGGTGGGCAAAGGGCTGCCCACTCACCTGATGGCGCTGCTGAGCGCCTCTGGCCTGTCCTGGGGTGTCCAAGTAGGATGCCCCCCATCGGCCTCCTGACCCTCCCTCAGCCCCTCTGCATCCTGTGTGCTGCCTGCAGGGGTGGCTCCAGCAGTCTCCTGGAGCCTCAGTTTCGGTTGCTTCTGTCCAATGAGAGCAATAAGACAGAGGCAACTGCCTCATCCTGTCCTTCCGGTGGCCCTGCAGCTCCTGCAGGTTCTCATGATAAGCTCTCCACAGGCCCCTGTTGGCAAGGGCCACAGTGTCTGCTGGGGCCCAGCACATGATACGATTAGTGAGAGGGAGAGAGGGACCGTGGGTCACACATGGGGGTCCGTCACCTTCTTAAGCTGACAGTGGGACCCCCCTCCTTGTTTGGCCATAAAGTGTGATGGTGCCCCAGACACCCATGGAACATCCAGGTGGACCCTGACAGGCCAACAGCTGGGGAGGTGCAGGTCGGAACAGGGAGGTTGATCCACATTCAGGATGTGACCTCGTCAACCTCTGATCTCCAGTTCGTCTCCAGGCTGGGCCAGGATCCAGTTCACTAAGGCAACCTCCAAGAGCCTCCCAGTTCAAGGAAACCCACCCCGAACACATTCGTGAGGCCAAGAACCCACTTGCTCCCACTGACTTTTTAAAAAGTTGCGGTAGGGCTGAACACGGTGGCTCATACCTGTCCTCTCAGCACTTTGGGAGCCCAAGGCGGGAGGATCACTTGAGCCCAGGAGTTCGAGGCCAGCCTGGGTAACACAGTGAGACCTTGTCTCTACAAAACATAAAAATAATTGTTTTGAAAAGTTGCAGGAGCCAGGCGTGGTGGCAGGCGTCTGTGGTCCCAGCTACCTGGGAGGCTGAGGCTTGGAGGTCAAAGACACAGTGAGCTATGATCGTGGCACTGCACTCCAGCCTGGGCCACGGAGTGAGACCTTGTCTCTAAAAACACGGGTTGTGTAGTGGAGGCAACTGTCTTTGTACTAAGGGAGGCTGTGGGCTGAGCATCCTCTGGTGACAGACCAAGCCTCGAGGTCAACAAAGACATCTGGCCGCAGCTCAGCCTCGTCTGTCGTGTTCACGCTGACACCTGTGCTGTACCCACGTGCTCAGTGCCAGGTGGGGAACTCTGCTGTAGAGGACTCAGCACTCCAGAACTAAAAACAAGGCCTCAGCCTTGGCTCACCAGGTCCCCCACTCTTCAGTACTCCACACACGAGTGAGGTGCAAGGCTGGTGAGTCCCCCAGGCCCAGCTCACCACACTCAGGGAACACAGGGTGAGGGGACTGACCACGGTGAAGGCAGCACCCAAGAGGCTGGACATGCCTGGCCTTCCGGTGCAAGGTCTGGAGTGGAGGTGGGTTCTCCAGCGTGGAGAACCTGCTGCTGAAAACCCTTCCGGGTAATTTCTCATGGTTACTCTGCAGAGAGATTGTGGTGGCTGGAGGTACCCGGCTGTCTGGGGTTTTATCCAAGTTCATTTGGCTGCACACACATTAGCGAACTCCCCGCTGTGCGAAAAGGCCGCTGATGCGGTTGACAGCTGAATTCCAGAGAAAGGGGCCTCAAGTGCACCGTCTGGACCCCTCGGGGCACGGCAAGGCATGTGTCTGCGTGTGTGTGGAGAAGCATATTTTGTAAAGATCCAGTCAAGTGTGTCTGGGATGAGGCCTTCCTGTCACAATATTGAGATTGCTTTGTGGCCTCTGGGGTCAGACACTCCAGCTGTCAGCTTGCAGACATGAAGGACTCAGTGGCACAGAAACCTCATGACAGGGTGCAGGCTGGAAAGTCACCTTAACCCAGCACTGACCAGGACCAGCGAGCCGCCCCAGAGCTGGTGGGTGGCAGCCAGGGTCTTCACCTGGGCCCCATCAGGACTGGAGCTTGTTTCTCCCACGTTCCCAGGGGTGAGTCTGAGACATTCACTGCAGGTTTGATTTTTAAAAACATCCACAAAAAAAGAATATCAAAAATGCACCATAGGCCAGGCGTGGTGGCTCATGCCTATAATCCTAGCACTTGGGAGGCCGAGGCGGGAAGATCACCTGAGGTCAGGAGTTCAATACCAGCCCAGCCAACATGGTGAAACCCTGTCTCTACTAAAAATGCAAGAATTAGCTGGGCGTGGTGGCGTGCGCCGGTAGTCTCAGCTACTTGGGAGGCTGAGGCCGGAGGATCATTTGAATCCTGGAGGCAGAGATTGTAGTGAGCCAAGACTGCACCAGTACACTCCAGCATAGGCAATAGAGTGAGACTGCATCTCAAGAACAAAACAAAACAAAACATCATAAGCACCATACTCTGTGAACTGAAGTTTCGTTACCAGGGGCTCACCAGAGCTGGGGATATCCAAGGGGTTGTGTCCCACACCCCAGGCCAGACTCGCCACTCCTGTGCATGTGACATACACATCCCATCATGCTAACATTCCCATGTTCTCACCACACACATATAAACCCTCCAGCCCAAACACAGAGTAATCAGAGGCATCCACTCACCACCTGTCCTGGTCAAAATCTGTCCAGAGAAACTGCACACCTGCAATTCCTGAAACAGCATCAGCAACAAACCAGGGTGGGAGGCAGGAGGCCAAAAGCAGGAGCACACAGAGACCGCCAGGAGCACAGAGCCCACCAGGCACAGAGTCCACCAGGTGCACAGAGCCCACCAGGCACAGAGCCCTGGCCAGCAGGCACATTGCTCTGCATCAGGGCTTTTCGGCCCAGATGTCAACAAAGTTAGAATCCAGGTGAGCATTTGGACCCCCGGTGGTTATAAAGCTGAGCGATAAGTACAAAATCATGCCTGTCTTTTGTGCTCTGTTGCCCAGGCTGGAGTGCAGTGACATGATCTCAGCTCATGGCAACCTCTGCCTCCCGGGTTCAAGCAATTCTCCTGTTTGAGCATCCCGAGTAGCTGGGATTATAGGCACACACTGCTGCGCCCAGCTGATTTCTTGTATTTTAATAGAGACAGGGTTTCTCCGTGTTGCCCAGGCTGGTCTCGAACTCCTGAGATCAGGCAATCTGTCCCCCTCAGCCTCCCAAAGTGCTAGGATTACACGCGTGAGCCACAGCACCCAGCCATGCCTGTCTTTTTAACACCAACTCACCTTGTTCTACTAATTACATGAGGGTAACCTATTCCCTGGGCAGGGATCTCATGGGGCCAGGGGCAGCCTGTCGGCAAGGACAGAGCAAGGGCTGGCACCAGCAGGCAGCATTCAAAGAGGCTTGACTGTGGTTCCATGGACTGCTGGCTAGAAATTGTAAACAAAAACTTAACTTCTAAACAAGTTAACAAGTAAACAACAATTTAACTTCTTAACTTCGAATCAGCTTCTAAATTGATTGAGACCTGTCTCAGATACTCATTGGTTTAGAACTGTAGAAATATCTCTTTGAGACTTGGCTTTCAATTATTTTTACTATATCCTCAGAAGTGGAATTGCTGGATCATATACAATTGTTTAGTTTTTGAGGAAACTGCTATACTGTTTTCTACAGCAGCTTAACCATTTTATATTCCCACCAACAGTGTGCAAGTTTTCTAATTTCTCCACAATCTTACCAACATGTGCTATCTTTAAAAATTTTAATTTTGTTTAGTTTTTATAATAGCCATCTGAATAGGCATGAGGCAGTATCTCATTGTCATTTTGTAGTTTTATTTTGCATATCCCTAACGTTCAGTGATGTTGAACATCTTTTCATGGGCGTATTGGCCATGTGTATATCTTCTCTGGAGAAATGTCTGGAAGTCCTTTGCCCATTTTTGAATCAGGTTGTTGTTGAGTTTTAAGAGTTTTCTATATATTTTGGATATTAATCTCTTATCAGATATAGGACTTGCAAATATTTTCTTCCATTCTGTGGGTTGTCTTTTCACTTTGTTGGTAATGTCTTAAGATGCACTTTTTTTATTTTTAGAAAGTCCCACTTGTTTGTTGCTTTGTTTTGTTTTTTGCTGCCTGTACTTCTGGTGTCATATCCAAAAAAATCCTTGCCAAAGCCAGTGTCATAAAACTTTTGCCCTGTGTATTATTCTACAAGTCTTATAGTTTTAGGTTTTACTTTTAGGTCCTTAGTTTGGTTAGTTTTTGTATATGGTCTTAGCTAAGGATCCAACTTCATTCTTTTGCATGTTGCTATCCAGTTTTCCCAGCACCATTTCTGAAAGATTGTCCTTTCCCCACTAAATGGTATTGGCACCCTTGTCAAAAATCATTTGACCATACATGTGAGAGTTTATTTCTGGGCTCTATTCTATTTCATTGGTTTATATATGTATGTCTGTCTTTATGCCAATACCACACTGTTTTAATTACTGTAGCTTTGTAGTTAATTTTGACATCAGAAAGTGTGAGTCCTTCAGCTTTGTTCTTTTTCAGGATTGTTTTGGCTACTTGCAGTTTCTTGAGATTCCATATAAATTTTAGAATGGGTTTCAAAAAATCATTGGGATTTTGATAGGGGTTGCATTGAATCTTTAGGTAGTATTGACATCTTAACAATATTAAGAATTCCAATCCATGAACATGGGATTTATGTCTCCTTTCTTTCAGAAATATTTCATAGATTTCATTGTAGAAGCCTTTCATTTTCTTGGTTAAGTTAATTTCTAAGTATTTTATTCTTTTTGATGCTGTTGTAAATGAAATTGTTTTCTTAATTTTCTTTTCAGAGTGTTCATTGTTAGTGTAAAGAAAATGCAACTGATTTTTGTGTGCTAACTTTGTATCCTGCAACTTTTCTAAATTCATTTATTAGTTCTACCAGTTTTTTATGTGTATGTGGAATCGTAAAGGTTTTCTACATTCACAGTTATATCACCTGCAGACAGATAATTTTATGTTTCTTTCCAATTTGTATACCTTTCATTCCTTTTTGTTGCCTAATTGCTCTGGCTAGAACTTCCAGTACTGTGTTGAATAAAAGTAGCAAAAGCAGGCATTCTTAACTTTCTCCTGATCTTAGAGTAAAAGCTTTCAGTATTTTCCCATTAGTAAGGACTAAGACTATAAAACTCTTAGAAGAGTTTATAGGAGTAAATCTTCATGACCTTGAATTAAGAACTGTTTTCTGGGCCGGGCACGGTGGCTCATGCCTGTAATCCCAGCACTTTAGGAGGCCAAAGTGGGCAGATCATGAGGTCAGGAGATGGAGACCATCTTGGCTGAAACGGTGAAACCTCATCTGTACTAAAAAAATACAAAAAATTAGCTGAGTGTGGTGGTGGGTGCCTGTAGTCCCAACTACTCGGGAGGCTGAGGCAGCAGAATGGCGTGAACCCAGGAGGCACAGCTTGCAGCGAGCCGAGATCGCGCCACTGCACTCCAGCCTGGGTGACAGAGTAAGACTTTGTCTCAAAAAAAAAAAAAAAAATTGTAGGTGAATGTTTACAGCAGCATTGTTCATAATAGCCAAAATGCACAAGCAGCCCAAATGCCAATCACCAGATAAAATGGATAAACAAAATGTAGTATATCCATGCAATGGAATATTATTCATACATAAAAAGGAATGTCTCACACTTGTAATTCCAGCACTTTGGGAGGCCAAGGTGGACAGATCACAAGGCCAAGAGATCAAGACCATCCTGGTCAACATGGTCAAACCCTGTCTCTATTAAAAATGCAAAAATTAGCTGGGCGTGGTGGGGGGGTGCCTGTAGTCCCAGCTACTCAGGAGGCTAAGGCAGGAGAATCACTTGAACCCAGGAGGCAGAGGTTGCAGTGATCTGAGATCACGCCATTGTACTCCAGCTTGAGCAACAAGAGCGAAACTCCATCCCCCCTCCCCCCCCTGCCAAAAAAAAGAATGTTCTGATACGTACTACAATGAGATCTTGAAAATATGATGCTAAATGAAAGAAGCCAGTCACAAATGTGGGAAAAAGAAAGAGAGATCAGACTGTTACTGTGTCTATGTAGAAAGAAGTAGACATAAGAGACTCCATCTTGTTCTGTACTAAGAGAAATTCTTCTGTCTTGAGATGCTGTTAATCTGTAACCCTAGCCCCAACCCTGTGCTTCCAGAGACAGGTGCCATGTTGACTCAAGGTATAATGAATTTAGGGCTATGCAGGATCTGCTTTGTTAAAAAAAAAGTGCTTGAAGGCAGTATGCTTGTTAAGAGTCATCACCATTCTCTAATCTCAAGTACCCAGGGACACAATATACTGCGGCCGCAGGGACCTAAGAAAGCCAGGTATTGTCCAAGGTTTCTCCCCATCTGAGAGCCTGAGATATGGCCTTGTGGGAGGGGAGGGTCTGTGCTGAGGAAGATAGTGAAAGAGGAAGGCCTCTTTGCAGTTGAGATAGGAGGAAGGCATCTGTCTCCTGCTGCTCATGGGAATAGAATGCCTCAGTGTAAAACCCGATTGTATGTTCTATTTACTGATATAGGAGAAAACCGCCTTAGGGCTGGAGGTGAGACGTGCTGGCAGCAATACTGCTCTTTAATACACGGAGATGTTTGTATACCTGCACATCAAGGCACAGCACCTTTCCTTAAACTTATTAATGACACAGAGACCTTTTGTACACATGATTTCCTGCTGACCCTCTCCCCACCAAAGGGGAAACTGGGCCCTATTGTCCTGCCACATCCCCCTCTCCAAGATGGTAGAAATAATGATCAATAAATACTGAGAGAACTCAGAGACCGGGGCCGGCGCTCGTCCCCTGGGGCTGAGCGCTGGTCCCCTGGGCCCACCTTTCTTTCTCTATACTTTGTCTTTGTCTCTTATTTCTTCTCTCGGTCTCTCCTCACACCTGATGAGAAACGCCCACAGGTGTGGAGGGGCAGGCGACCCCTTCAACAAATCGTGTATTGTACAATCCATTCTATATGAGATGTCCAGAACAGGCAAATCTATAGAGACAGACGATAAATGTGTGGTTGCCAGGCACTGGGAGAAGGCTCACTGGGAGAGAATGGGGAGTGTTTGCTAATGGGCTTGGGGTTTCTTTTGGGGGTAATGAAATGTTCTAAAATTAGATTGTGATAATGGCCGCAAAACTCTATGAATACACAAAAATACATTGAATCGCGCATTTTAAATGGGTGAAAAGACCAGGTGTGGTGGCTTATGCCTGTTATCCCAGCACTTTGGGAGGGCAAGGGAGCAGGATTGCTTGAGGCCAGGAGTTTGAGATGACCCTGGGCAACACAGTGAGATCCTGTCTCTACAAAAAAATACAAAAATTAGCCAGGTGTGGTGGCGCACCTGTAGTCCCAGCTACTCAGAAGGCTGAGGTGGGAGGATCAATTGCATTCAGGAGTTCGAGGCTGCAGTGAGCTATCGCTGTGGCAACTGTACTCCAGCCTGGGTGACCGAGCAAGAGCCTCTTTAAAAAAAACATTTTTTAAGCTGCTTAAAACGTATGCGAAACATTCATGAATTTGCTTTACCTACAAGTTTGGCTGATCCTTTAGGTTATCATGTGTGCCTTTGCTACTATCATTGTTTGCAATCACACGTCTGCAATTGCAGTTTTTATTGTCCTTCTGCCCTATAAATAGCTTAGAAGATGGTGTTTTTGCTTATTGGCTTGCTTTTGTTTTGATGTGTTGTGTCTGTATTGTGATCCGGCCTAGGCCGAGAAAGACACTAAACATTTCCCTCTGTGTTCACAGTGTTCTGAGTTCCCCCGTAACAAAAACACTGTTTGTTCACTTAACAACCATTTGTCAGGCCGGGTGCGGTGGCTCAAGCCTGTAATCCCAGCACTTTGGGCGGATCGCGAGGTCAGGAGATCGAGACCATCCTGGCTAACATAGTGAAACCCCGTCTCTACTAAAAAATACAAAAAACGAGCCGGGCGAGGTGGCGGGCGCCTGTAGTCCCAGCTACTCGGGAGGCTGAGGCAGGAGAATGGCGTAAACCCGGGAGGCGGAGCTTGCAGTGAGCTGAGATCCGGCCACTGCACTCCAGCCTGGGCGACACAGCGAGACTCCGTCTCAAAAAAAAAAGAAATGGATATGCTTTGCCGGGCGCGGTGGCTCAAGCCTGTGATCCCAGCACTTTGGGAGGCCGAGGTGGGCAGATCACGAGGTCAGGAGATCGAGACCATCCTGGCTAACCCGGTGAAACCCCGTCTCTACTAAAAAATACAAAAAAAAACTAGCCAGGCGAGGTAGGACTGACGGTGGTGCCGAGGCATGAAAGGCTAGGATAAGAGAGAAAAGGAGAGCACATGCAGAGACTTGGTGGGACACAATGGATAGTTTTTAACTTGGAAAGATGCGTCTCTCAATCCTGTGGCTTTGGTGAGAGTGTGTGCAGAGAGCAATGGCAGCAAATAATGTACAAATGTTTTTTGCATTCAAAGGACATCGTCCTCTGCTGGAAGGCTTTAGGTGAGCTTTTGTTCTTAGTAACCCACACTAGTTGAATATGTTAAGTGAAACGGTACTCGGAGTCCCCCTCCTGCTTTGTCAGCTGCTGTGAATGCTGTGTGGTGTGTGTTCTCTTCTGTTACTGACACGTAAGTGTGGCAACGTGAACTGAAGCTGATGGGCTGAGAACATGGACTGAGCTGATGGTGTGCTTTGCAGGAGGACTTGCGAGCAGAGGCCACCAGTGAGCTCAGGTGTCTCAAAGAAGGGGGCAAGCTCTAATGCCTGTTAGCTACCCGTAAGAATGCTGTTTGCTGCACTTCTGTGTCCTGTGCTTGGCTGCTTTTTATGAGTTGTCGATGTTGGAAATTCTTAAAACTGATTTAAATTAAAAAAAAGAAAAGGAGGATGTTTAGGTTGCATCTATTCTTACCTAATTAACACTTATTCCAATGTAATAATTTGCTCCATCACTTTTTAGACTTGTAAATATTTGCACATCCTCTCACTATGGATAAAAGGGGCATTTTACATCTAGACAGGTGGTGAGATCTTTAACCAAGGAGAGAGGGAGGGTTTCACTCAGTTGCTTTTCCAAGGACTGTGGTCAGGGGCCTGGGAATTCCCCTCCACACCTCCCTGGTCCCTCGGGACGCTGCTGCAGGTCCTGACTGGAGAAGCAAGGGCTGAGCGGGCCAAGGGGCCGCTGTATGCTGGGCCTGGCCACCGCCCGAGGGAAGGGGTGCGACTTGTGTCTGGGTAGCCCTGGCTGGATGTGGGGTCCCAGGAAGCACCACCCTCAGTGCAGATATTCAGCTGCCGACAGGAGCTTACGTCACAAGGCCAGCCAGCCAAGGCTTTCTCTTCACAAAGTGTCAGAAAGGGAACCCAAACCCTCAGGCACCATTACCCGCCTCCATTTAAAACCGAACCAGTTGGGCAGTGAGAGGTGGGTGGTGAGGAAGGAATCCTCCATCCCGGGCTCACTGTCCATTCCACCATGGCCCTCCACCGCCGAGCCCTGCAACAGCTTGAAGGCTCCCACTCCCAGGCGGAGCTGGCTGGAGACGCCACATCCTCGTCATGCTCCTTGGCTGTTACTTATGCCTTTCACACTCTCCTCAAACCTCCTCCCCAAGCTTCACCCTCCTCGCTGCCTGCAGATAACTCTCACTGCAGAGGGACAGGAACCTCCAATGAGGCCTTCAGTACCTAAGCCTGCCCGACACTTCCACAACACTCTCTTCATCAAAGAGGACAAGGCACTCCTCAGCCCTTCCAGGACTTGGGACCTCTCGCTCCGGAGCTTCAGCTCCGATCTCCCTCAGGAAGCCACAGCCTCTCCCTCTGGTAGATCTCCAAATTCTACAAACGCGCTCTACCAAGATGACTGGTTGCACCTACCAAGATCACGTTTTCTTCTTCCCACCCCCATTTCTCAAACACACACACACACACACGAACACCTTGTTGGTTTTGTTTCTCTAGAAAACCCTACTATAGATTTTGTTAGCAAGAAGTGGGGTGCTACTGAAACAAACACCTAAATACATGCAAGCAGCTTCAGAAGCGAGTCATATGCAAAGGCTGGAATCGTTTTAAGGAGCTTGCTAGAAATATGGACATCAGGGTGATTCTGATGAGTCTCAGGTGGAACTGAGGAGCATGTTATTGGAAACTGGGGGAAAGGCCATCCTTGTTAGAAAGTGGCAAAGAACTTTAAAGAACTTGGCTGGACTGTGTTCCAGTGTTTTACAGAAGGCCAGACAAAGGTGATGAAACTGAATATTTAGCTGAGGAAAGATTTATTTTCTTTTGTTTTCTTTCTTTACTTTTCCTTTTCTTTTTTTTTTTTTTCAGACAGAGTCTCACTTTGTTGCCCAGGCTGGAGCACAGTGGCACAACCTTGGCTCACTGCACCCTCCACCTCCCGGGTTCAAGCAATTCTCCTGCCTCAGTCTCCCGAGTAGCTGGGATTACAGGTATGCACCACCACACCCGGCTAATTTTGTATTTTTAGTAGAGATGGGGTTTCTCCATGTTGGCCAGGCTGATCTCAAACTCCTGACCTCAGGTGATCTGCCTGCCTCAGCCTCTTAAAGTGCTGGGATTACAGGAATGAGCCAACGCACCCAGCCTAGCTGAAGTGCTAAGCAAACTGTTGAAGGGACGGACCCCTTGGTTCCTCCTGGTTGCTTGTCATAAAACGTGAGACAGATGAATTGATGAAGGAATTATTAAGCAAAAAAGAATCAGAACTTGAAGATTTGGAAAATCCTCAGTCTATCCATATTGCAAAAATATGAAAAAGCATGTTCTGAAGACAACACTAAGGGTGTGACTGAGCAACTGTTTGATAAAGAAATCATGGTGCAGCTCATTAATCAGCCATCTCAGAGAAAGGGAGTGGAACAGTGGTGGGTTGTCAGACTTCTGGATTCCACAGGACCAACCCACAGAGCTGCTGGGCTGCAAACATGCACCTCTCTCCACAGAAGGGAAGGAATCCCCCCTAAGGTGCTAGAGAGCATCAGAGCCACCACTTCCACCCCAGGCCCAGGGACGAGACCATTTCTTCCTCAGTTTCAAAGACGGCCTGCTCCCTGGTCTTGCAGGCCTCTAGAGTGGGCTGCCCTTGCAGAGAGAAACCAGGGGAGGGTAGCCTCGCCAAGTCATGGCGGTGACACTGCCACCCCGGGGGCCCGGGGCCATAGCACCAACCAAAGAGGATCATTTTCGAGCCCTAGGAGCTGATGGAATTTGTCTTGCTAAGTTTTGGGCTTGCTTGAGACCTGTGATCCCTTCCTTCTACTTCTCCCTTTTGAAATAGGGGCGTCTACCCCAGGCCTGGCCCATCTTTTTACTCTGGATCACACGTTCGGTTTCACAGGCTCACAGCCAGAGGGAATTTTGCCTCAGTGTGAATCGTAGCTTGAGTCTCACCCACGGCTGATTTAGGTGATATTTAAATAAGACTCTGGACTATAGAGCATCTAAAGATGAGTTAAGACTTTGGGGGCTGCTGGGGTGGAATCTATTTTCTATGTGTATTTTGAGGGGCCAGAAGCAGAATGCTATGGACTGAATTGTGTCTCCCCAAATTCCTGTGTTGAAGCTCTAATCCCCAATGTGACTGCTGTGGGACATGTGGCCTTTACAGAAGCCATTAAGGTCAAATGAGGCCATAGGGTGAAGCCCTGCTCCAGCAGGATTAGTGCCCTTACAAGAGGAGACGCAAGAGCACTCCCTTTCTCTCTCCCTGCCAAGTAAGGGCACAGGGAGAAGGTGCCCATCTGCCAGCCACGAAGAGCAGCCTCAGCAGGAACTGAGGCCAGCACCTTGGTCTTGGTCATCCCAGCCTCCAGAGTTGTGAGAAATAAATTCCTGCTGTTTAAGCTGCCCAGTCTGTGGTATTGTTATGGCAGCCTGAACCAAGACAGAGACTCTATAAGCAGACAAGAACATCAGTAAATATCCAACTAGGTGAACAACACAAGTAGTAAACTGGATCTAAATTACATATTTGGAGCCCTGCACTCAACAACAGAATATACTTTCTTCTCAAGTGCACACGAATAGCTGACGTATACCAAGTCATAAAATAAGTTTCAATAAATTTCAAGGGATTAGCATTCCTCAAATTGTTTTCTGGCCACAGTGGAATTAAGCCAGAGATCAATAAGAAAAAGTAACTAAAAAATCCTACCTTTCAAAATTAAGCCACATGCTTACTTCTAAAAAGCCCATGGTACACCAGAAGAAACTGTAACAGAAATCAGAAAACATTTGAAACTGAGTGATATTGAAAATATATCAAAATTCATTTGTTGCATCTAAAGCAATTTTAGAAGAAAATTAAGAGTTCTGATCTATGTATTAGAAAGAAGAAAGGTTGAAAGCAACGATTTAAGCTTCTATCTCTAGGGGAAAAAAATAAAGTTTAACACCTCTCCTCACATGAACAACAAAAATCAATTCCAGGTGGAGTACATGATCTAAGTGCAAGAGAAAACAATACAAGCTATAAAAGAAAATATAATTTCAAATTGGACAATATAACATTTAAGAACTTCTACTTATCAAAATACTCCTATTAAGAGCATAAAAAGCCACAGAGGCTGGGCATGGTGGCTCACACCTATAATCCCAGCACTTTGGGAGGCCGAGGCGGGTGGATCACCTGAGGTCAGGAGTTCGAGACCAGCCTGACCAACATGGTAAAACCCCATCTCTACTAAAAATACAAAAATCAGCTGGGCATGGTGGTAGGTGCCTGTAATCGCAGCTACTCAGGAGGTTGAGGCAGGAGAATTGCTTGAACCCAGGAGGCAGAGGTTGCAGTGAGCCGAGATCGTGCCACTACACTCCAGCCTGGCGACGGAGCGAGACTGTGCCTCAAAAAAAAAAAAAAAAAAAAAAAAAAAAGCCACTGAAAGGAAAAAGACATTCACAAAAATATGTGTGTTACAGGACTCAGCCAGACTATACCAGGAATACCTAGAATCTCAATTAGAACTAGAAAAAAAAAAAAAACAAAACCCTAATAGTAAAATGGGCCAAAGACTTAAACAAGCAACTCAAAAACAGGATATCCAAATGAGCAGCAAATCTACAAAACTGGATTAGTCATCAGTGAAACATGTACCAAATCCACACGCCCACCAGAGCAGGTAAAATGCAAAACACAACACTGGGTGTTGACGAGGATGCCAACTCTCATGTGCAGCTGGCAGGGATATTAGATTCCTTGACTTGAAAAGCTGGTATACAGTGTACACCCAACAGAAATGTGTACATACATGCACCAAAACACATACACAGTCTCAGTAATCAGAATAGCTAAACCCTGGCAACAACCCAAAAGGACACCATGTGAAGTAAGATTCATAAACTGTGGTCTATTCATGCAGTTGAATACTTACGCCACAATGAAAAAGTAAGCCACAACCACACCGTCTGAAACTCTTAGATGAGTCTCACAATGTTTAATTAAAGAAGGCAGACACAAAAGAACACGTGTACAATTCCATTCAGGCAAGAGTAATCGACAGTCACGAGTCAGGACACCATCCTCGAGAGGGTGGGCACTGAGCGGAAGGGCAATCAGGGAGTCAGTAGTGTGTCCTGGACTGGATGCTGGTTACATGTGCATCCACTTTATAAAATGCCATCATCTATGTACCCATGACCAGCGCTGTTTTCAATATATATTTGATATTTCAGTTTTGTTTTTTAGGTTTTGAGACAGGGTCTTGCTCTGTCACCCAGGGTGGAGTACAGCAGTGCAATCCTAGATCACTGCAGCCTCAACCTCCTGGGCTCAAGTGATCCTCCCACCTCAGCCTCCCGAGTAGCTGGGACTACAAGCACATGCCACCATGCCTGGCTAATTTTTGTATTTTGTAGAGATAGGATCTCACTATGTTGCCCAGGGTGGTCTTGAACTCCTGAGCTCAAGGAATCATCCCACCTTAACCTCTCAAAATGTTGGGATTACAGAGGTGAGCCAATGCACTCAGCCTATATTTCAAAAAAATTTAATAAAAATCAAAACAATACAAAAAAATTGTATCTACTGATATGGAAGTTTTTTCACAATACTGAGAAAAGGTTACAAAGCAATGCATATAGTATGATCCTGTAATTACAAAAAATTACATATAACATATATGCATAAAACAGGATACACAACAACATTCACTCATTTAAAAATATTGGCCGGGCGCAGTAGCTCACGCCTGTAATCCCAGCACTTTGGGAGGCCACGGCGGGCGGATCACGAGACCAGGAGATCGAGACCATCCTGGCTAACACAGTGAAACCCCGTCTCTACTAAAAATGCAAAAAATTAGCTGGGCGTGGCGGCGGGCGCCTGTAGTCCCAGCTACTTGGGAGGCTGAGGCAGGAGAATGGCGGGAACCCGGGAGGCGGAGCTTGCAGTGAGCTGAGATCACGCCACTGCACTCCAGACTGGGCGACTAAGCAAGACTCTGTCTCAAAAAAAAAAAAAAAAATTTTTTTTATTGAGCATGTGCAATGCGCCAACACATAATTTATTTGGAAGATGTCTACAAAACTATCCCATGCAGAGTCCCATCGCGTGCATCGCCGCCTCAGCTCCAGCGCTGCGCCAGGGCAGTGTTCCCCACACGGCACTAGCACAGCCCTGTGCAATCGTACATCCCACACAAGTGGATGAGCGATGGCAGTAAGGGCGCCACGAACACAGGAGGCGGGAACAGTCACTGTCACAGGGTACACAGGCTGCTATGCGCCCGTCCTAGGAGTGTGGACCTAGACCTAGCTTAGGAACAGGGAGCTCTGACCTAGCCACGGGTCAGCACTGTGGACACCACGGGTGAACACCTGGAAACATAGCCTACTTCTAGAGGGCAGACACTGGGCAGCGGGGGTGGCCACGGCAGCTCCTGCCGAGCCCAAGCGTGTTTGTCTGTGAAGGACCCTGACGTCACCTGCCAGGCTGGGGAGGGGTCAATGTGGAGTGAACGTTCACCGACTTCGCAGGAGTGTGCAGCAGCCAGGCGCATCTTGGGTTGCTTGTGTTCGTCACCCCTCAGGATACGCACACTGCTTTCCAAATAAAGCATCAACTGTCATCTCCAGATTGGGAAGACTTTTTCTCCAACCTGAAAAAGATAAATGACAACAGGTCAGTCAGATAATAAACCATTTGATTAACACACTACATTTCCTAATGGTTTAATATTGGACAAGAGAACAATGTTCAGGTGCAGAATTTTCTTAAATGACAAACTTTTAACAAAAAGTTATCACAAAGCAAAGCACAAAACAAATATAAAAAATGAAGGAAGACCATTTATTTTTATTTTCTTTGCCACATTAATCCTGAGTCCAAAGAAGAACATTCATTTTCAGCAGCCTCTGAGACAGGAAGCCCGAGTGAGCCGGGCGAGCTACACATGAATTCATGCACCGGCCCGAAGGCTGCCAGTCAGAACACGCATCACGGACGACACACCTAGATGAACTGCTGCCTGGGAAACCACAGAGGCCTGCGTAAAGGCAGCGCCGAGGCACAGCTCAGGCTTCTGCCTATCTGGGGACCCCTCTGGACATGGCACGAGGGGCCTCAGGCTGATGTGGGTCTCTGCTTTCCCTCATTTACCGTGTCACCTGAGGAAATGACTTCCCTTCCAGAGCCCTCCACTTCCTGTGCTGTCAGATGGGAAATGAAGCCAGTAACAGCATGCACTTTCTGTGTGAGGATTAAATCACTCGTGCACAAAAGGCTTGGGCCCCAGCGTGGGCCAGCATTTGCTATCACTACCACCACCCAGGCCTGTCTCCCTGAGGACCGGCACCCACAAGACAGAATCTTACAACCACATATCTTACTTTTTGAGATGTGGGGTCTTGCCTGGAAGTGACAGCCCAGCTCAGAGCCACCGACATGTGCCTTCTCCACACTGGGTTTCTCTGCAACACAACTGAACCCGTGACCACGTCTCCAGTATGGACAGGGACTGGGTCGTCCATCATAAACAGCGTCTGCTTCCAGTGTGTGATGCTGCAAGATATGGGTGTGTGTGACCTGGAGGCTGAGCGAGGGCAGTCTCCACATGGCCCTCCGGGTGCTGACTCAGGCTCGTACTGGCTGTTACCCTCAACAGAACCCACATGGCCGGCAGTCTACCCTGAGGGCCTGGGGACACAAAGCTTGACTTTTCAGGCTAACTCAGGGGGCAGATACACCCCCAGCCCTGTGATCTAAAGGGACTCTATGGGATACACTGGGATCAAAGTTACGCTGGTGAGACAGATCCTGCCAATGTCAAACACAAGGCTGCTCCTGAGACCACTCAGATTCCAGGAGGTGTGGACGGCTCAACCTGGGTGGGCCAGAGGATGCGGAAGCTCAGGGCACACATGGTTGCACTAAAGGTCCTGTGTGGTGTCTGACTCCCCGGCCCGCCAGGAGGACAGCTGGGCACCCCCTTCCTGTGCCCTCGCCTAAGCTGCAGAGGCTGGTGATCTAGCTCCTGCCATTAAACTGTGGTGTACACAGATGGAATTAGGTCCAAGGAGTCGCTTTTGTGCCGGCTACAATGTGAGGACCACTGTCATATTTGGGGGAAAATAGTAAAACACTAGGATTCTGCACTGGGTTGCGTTGGAAACATCTCTGAGTTCTTCAGGCTCTGGCGTCCCTCAAACTCTCACTGTCCACAGGGGTGCCAGCAGTGAAGTGGAGGGCTCCTCAGGTCTCCAGTTTCTCCCTGACTCTGGTCACAGCCCTCACCCCAGACTGTGCCCCAGGTCACTGCTCCCTCCACGCCCCCAGACTCGGGGGTGGGTATAACCTGCCTCCAAGCTGCCCACCTGTACCGGGTGGCGGCACTAGAGAGGTTACCCCAGGACTCTTGCGACGGGGACCACATGCCAGGCCAGAGCATCAACTCTGCACGTCTACGCCCTCTCTGGAGCCGGGGTCCCCTCGTGGGGCCATCACGCTGGGGAGTCGGCGGGGCAGGTGCCAGGGCGGGGCAGGTGCCAGAGCGGGGCAGCCAACCCCACCCCAGTTCCAAAGGGACGGCCTGCTGGGCCCCGAAGGCGGCTCCACCGCCACGCGTGTCCAGGATGCTGGAGGGGAAATGTGTCCCAAAACTCAACCGCCCCCAAAACCGTCAGGCGAACCCCTACGTCCTGCGGAGGCGCTTTGGGTCGGACCATGAAGAGCTGCGGGTGCTCCTCGGGGGCGGGAAGACAGGGAGCTCCACCCGCTGGGGCTGTTGGGGGTGGGGGTGGGGACGCCCCAGGCTGGGCCCAGAGTGGGGGCGAGACCCGGAAGGAGGCACACAGGCTGCGGTGTCTACACCACCCTGCGCCCCCACGCGCGCCGCCCCCACCCCACGCGCCCCATCCCCCCACGGCCGCCACGCCGCGTCCCGCCCCCTCCTGCGCGCCCCATCCCCGCGCCCGCCCCACCCTCCGCGCCCCCCACCCCGCACCCCGCGCCCGCCCCGCACACTCACGGGTGGAAGGGCCCGGTGCTGAGCACCTGCGGCGGCTGCCCCTCCTGCAGGCTCTGGAAGTGGACGCTAAACCAGGCCGTGAAGCCGTGCAGGGTCCCCGCCTTCCTGATGTCGAAGCAGAGCTCGCCCCTCAGGGTCTGGGTCAAGCAGACGACAAGGCACTCGTGGGCACCGCGTGGCCCGGGATGGGGCGGCCCCCTCCGCGCGCCCCGCGCAGACGCCGAACGCGTCAGGAACCGCAGAAAAGCCCCCCGCACTGGGAAACCACCCCCAAAACCCGCTTCGTGAGTGCAGACGCTTCAGTCAGACACGTTTCAAGCAACCTGAGCTTCTCGCGCCCAGCTTTCTGCCCCAGATTCCTGCAGAACCTTTTCGGCGCTCAGCTCTTCAAGTTAAGGCAAGTTAAGGCGTTGGAGAGCTCCAGGCTGGGCCTTTCCACAGCAGAACGAACTAAAAACCACAGCTGCGCCCGCGCCGCCCAGCCCATCTCCAGACGCGGCGCCAGCTGGGGCGCCAGGCAGGGCGGGGCGCGGGGAACCGCCCAGGCCCACGAGCGCCACCGCGCGGCCACAGACGGGGATTCGCGAGGGAATTTTAATAATTCTGCCATGAAGGGTGGCTAAAAACACGTGAAAAAAACTGTAATGCAAATACCATAATGAAACGAAATATAATTTATTTGATTTTGAAGATGCTGAGATTAAACATAAATCTAAAATGAAGACGCTAGAGACATCTATAAAGAAAATGATGTACCATATGAAAGAATCAAAATAGAACGTAAAGAAGAAAAAGACTGGAAAAAATCAGTAGTAAACGTTTTACAAATTCACTTACTTGTATAATAAAATAGTTACTCACACCCCCAGCGCTCACTGAAGGCTTATGATAATCTGGTCTGAGTGTTTCATGGTCACTGATTATCTAATGTAAGGAGCAATTCATCTTTTTCTCACCTCTAGATCAGAAATTTGCACGGTTCTCATGTCCAACTGCAATATAGTGCACGGTTCAGAGAGACAGTCTTCTGGTTTCAAAATGTGGTTATACTTGGGCTTTGAAAAAAACTCCTTAATTGCTAAAGATCTAGGGGAAAAGGTCAAAGCAATTGTTGAGAGTCATTGCAAACATCTCAGGCTTCAAAACACACACGTGGGACCGCGGTGAGTGCTGTCTCTTCTGTGTCACCAGGATGCTAAGCCACCGTCTGGGGCCCTGGACCCCCAGAGCAGCCCTGAGGCCTCCAGAGGCCCTGGGTGCCTCCCCCTCTGAGAGGACCCAGACCCTACCCAGGCATCCAGAGCCTTCCCGAGCCTGACCTGGAGGCATTCAGGAGCCTGCGAGTCACTGGGCGCTTCCCTGTGACGTCTCATTCATGGGATCTGAGCACATGGAAACCAGCGCTCACCCCTCATAACCTAGAGGACAAAGGGAGTTGCAGCGTGTCTTGCCTAGTTTTAGAATCTGATTTCAAAATATCTTTTGTGGATTTTCTATTAACAGTAAATGAGGCCGGGCGCGGTGGCTCAAGCCTGTAATCCCAGCACTTTGGGAGGCCGAGACGGGCGGATCACGAGGTCAGGAGATCGAGACCATCCTGGCTAACACAGTGAAACCCCGTCTCTACTAAAAAAATACAAAAAACTAGCCGGGGGAGGCGGCGGGCGCCTGTAGTCCCAGCTACTCGGGAGGCTGAGGCAGGAGAATGGCGTAAACCCGGGAGGCGGAGCTTGCAGTGAGCTGAGATCCCGCCACTGCACTCCAGCCTGGGCGTCAGAGCGAGACTCCGTCTCAAAAAAAAAAAAAAAAAAAAGTAAATGAAAGCGGTATTCCTGCTGTAGGTTACTCTATAATAAACGTAAGGAACTAGAAGAGCTGAGGTGGCCTGAGTGAATCTGAGTTTCAGGAGAAATACTTCCTGTTGTTACACAAATTCAACACAGAAACAGACACTAGACGCCACATGGCCCCCTGCGTGTCACCATTTGCCAACCCCCTTCACTGTTGCACTGGGCTTGTCAGTAAGTCACCTATTATTTACCACAGAAATGTTTTAAAAAATAAGCAAAGCAGTAACTTCTGAAATAGCAAATAAAAGTGAATGTTTTAATAAAGATTCTACTATATTTACATATTTCTGATTATTTTTCTGATAAAAAATTACGAATTTAAAAATTGGAAAAAATGGACAAGTACAAAGAAAAGTTTAAATTCCCCATATGCTTGTCTTAGCATTGATATTTATTTTTATCCCCCATATTTATATAAATTTAATTATGCAAACTAACATCCATTCTGTATACATGGTTTATTCTGCCAAGTTTTACTGTCTCTTAAACCCTTTCTAAATATCATTACATATCCCTAAAAACCTATGGTTTCTTTTTTAACAGCTGTACCGCCATGCTCCACCAGATGGATATACAGCAATTCAACCACGTTCCACTGGATGGCCACTGGCTTCCAGTGCCGGGAGGAACACTGAGGTGGGAGGCTCTGGCAGTGACTGGGGTGGGCGGCCTGATGTCAACCTCTAAGGCCCCGGCAGCCACACCTCCCTGCCACTGCCAGGCAAGTCCGGGCTACTATTTTAATGTACTCTTTGCTTGTCAGGTAGGGAAAACAGCATGTATTTTAATTTGCATTTTAACTACTAACAACATTATAATTTTTCATATATTTATTGGTAATTTTATTTATTTTTTGTAGTTTTCCTGTTCACGTGATTGGGCTGTAATTCCATCTGGCTAGTCATCTCTTTCTCATTGATTCCGAGACCTGTCAGCACGTGATTTCTCTAATTACTTGTTTGATTTTACAGTAGTGTTTTTGCTGATTTCTACCACATAGACTGCCAGATTCTATATAGCAGTCCATCCACTGTTGCTGCTCATCTCTCCACCTAAGATGGTGCGCACAGGCCCCCATGGATGTCTGCCGTTGACACTGATTCCACGCAGAATTAAATTTTCACGTATGGCGTGAGAGAACAAGAGCTCATCAACTGCTCCAGAATAATTTGCTGACTCGGTCCTCGCTCCCTCCTAATTGTAATGCAACCTTTTTCACATACGAAAATTTTTGTTCCTTGCATTCTACCCTGCTCTGCTCATCTGTCTTTTCTTGTTATAGCACCACGCTGTTTTAATTACTCCAATGCTACAACAGATTGTCCTATCTGGGTGCACAGGTACCCTCATTTATCCGACCATGGTGTGTGATCTCCCAGGGCCTTGGCCCACCTGCAGACTGTGGACCAGGAGGCCCCACAAGACAGTGCCAGTCCCAGCTGTGGACACTTACTTGAGAGCGCTGAGGTTGAACTCGTATGCGTTGTCCCAGAAGAGCACCTTGCTACGATAGTCCTTATCAGCACTGCAGGGCACAAGGTGCAACGCGGCCATGGTGGGCCAAATGACCCCGTCCTCCTTCAGCCAGGCATCCCGGGCATACAGGATGGACTCGATCATGAACTCAAACTGCAGAGGAGTGAAAGACACACAGGAGACACATCACAGGCCCTGTGGCTGCACAGGCCTCTCACCACCACTTTCTAACACTAGTCCGAGAGTTCTACAGTTTTAGCCTCAAGAATATTCCTGCCTAAGCCAGTGTACCATGCGAGAGAACATCTCGAGGGTTTATTTTATGCCCACATGTAATAGTCACTGGTGCATCTCACAGCCTGGGTTTAAGTCACATAATTTCCCGTTAGAACTAAGAACTGGAGCGGAGCTAAAAGCAAGGACAAATCTTCACTCTTGTCCTGTCTCAGTCACTGAAGAGTTTGTAACTACCAGATTCTGAAAGAGCCCTGAAGTGTTGCAGGATCCCAACTGTTACATAAAATATATTTGGTCTGTAGCATTCTCCGAATTTCCACAACCCTTTAAGTAGACTGAAACCACTCCTTAAGAAACCGAAAGCCACGTAGGCACGCCCTGGCCGTTCACATGGTCCGTTGGTCCACCTTGCATCCCTCAGAAGGTCCCAAGTCAAGAGAAGCACATCACATCTACGACTGAGGAACTGGGGACCCAGCACCCTCAAAGGCCAGGCCTTCTGTCTGAACCAGAACTTGCTTCTAACACAGAAAGGAATAGAGGGAGCACCAGCGAGTGGGGCCAAGGCCGGTGGCCCTGGCAAGCCACTTGGGAGCCTGCACTTCATCCTGTAGTTGACGAGAAACAACAGAAGTGTTTTGCTTCCCTTAAATAATCTCAAGCCAGTTTTATTATAGAAGTAATATATGTTTTGTATGGAAAATGTAGAAAAATTATGAAGGCTCAAACAAAAATAAAAATCACATATTAACCCAGTACCCAGAAGGAACCAGTTATCACTCTGCAGCTTACCTTCAAGTATTTTTCTACACATGCACACGAAAAATAGATACATCTAATTTTTTAATCTCATGTTTTCAGTTATATAGTGAAACTGAGCTTTTTTGGTGTACAGTCTATGAACTTTAGCACTTGTGTGGATTTTGTCCTCACAACCACAGCCAGCATACACACAGCTCTGCCACCCCAAAACACTCTTCCCACTTTTCTCTCGTGGACATGCCCTCCCCTGCCCCAGCCTCTCAAGCCACCAATCTGGTCTCCATCCCCATGGTCTTGTCTTTTTGAGAATATCGTATAAATGGAACCAGAGAGTATATAACCTTTCAAGGCAAGCTTCTTTCACTCACTGTACTGTTTCTGGGGTTCCTCCAAATTACCTGTTTCAGTAACTGGCTCCTCTTCACTGCTCAGTGGTATTCCCGTGTGGATGCACCAGTTTATCCTTAAGGATTATCCTGATGAAGGACACTGGGGTTGTTTCCAGTTTTTTTTTTTTGCAATTATAAAGAGAGCTATTATCATCATTCACATACAGGTTTTTGTGTGAACACAGCTTGCATTTCTCTGGGTTGAATACGCAGGAGAGGGACTCCTGGGCATAAGGTGAGTGCACATACAACTCTATAAGAAAGCACTCACCTGTTTCCACAGTGGCATGAGCCCTCCAGCAATGCACGACTTTCAGCTGTTCCTCATCCTCGATGGCACTTGGTATTACCATCAGATTTTTTTTTTTTTTTTTTAGTCATTTTTCAGTAGGTGTGGTATCTCACTGTGGCTTTAATGTGCATTTCCCTGTGGCTAACAATGTTGAATATCTTTTCATGTGTGTATTTGATATCTGTATATCCACTTTGGCAAGTTGGCTTGTTTTCTTCCTGTTGAGTTTTGAGATTTCTCTGTATATTCAGAACATACACTGGATATATTCTTTGCAATATTTTCTCCTAATCTTAGCTTGTCTTTTTTATTCTCTTAGTATCATCCCTTTGTAGAGCAGTCGTTTTCAGTTTTGATGAAATTCAATGTATCAACATTTTCTGTTATGGATCATGCTTTTAGAGTCGTATCTAAAAACTCTTTTCCCAAGTCCAGGTGATGAAGATGTTCTATGATTTTTTCAAGAAGCTTTATAGTTTCGTATTTTACACACCTAGATCTACAATCAACTTTAAGTTCAGCTGTGGATAAGGTGAGGTTGAGGTGTTGTTTTTCACATATGGATGACAACTATTCCAGTAACATTTGCTGAAAAGACTTTTTCTCCATTGAATTGATTTTTGTTCCTTTGTTAAAAAATCCATTGGCCGTATTTGTAGAGATCTATTTTTCTTCTCCATTCCATTGACTCACATGTCTGTCCCTTCACCAATACCACACTGTCCTGAATACTGTAGCTTTAAAATCAAGTAGCGTAGTTCCTCCAACTTTACTCTTCTTTTTAAAAATTGTACCAGCTACTCTAGTTCTCTTTAGTCCATTTTTGTGTTGCCAAAAAGGAGTATCTGAGGCTGGGTAATTTATAAAGAAATGAGGTTTATTTGGCTCATGGTTCTGCTGTTTGGGAAAGTTCAGGATTGGGCATCTAGTGAGGGCTTCAGGCTGCTTCCCCTCACAGTGGAAGGCAGACAAAGGGGTGCTGGCACATGCAGAGACCACAGGGTGAGAGCAGAGGCAAGTGGGGGTGCCAGGCTCTTTTTCACAACCAGCTCTTGTTGGGACCTGAGAGAGCGAGAACTCACTTATTTACCCACGAGGAAGGGCATTCATCTATTCATGAGGGATCCACACCCATGACCCAAACACTTCCCACTAGGCCCCACCTCCCAACACCACCACACTGAGGATCAAATTTCAACATAAGATTTGGTGGGGACAAACCATAGCACTAGTTCCTTTACATTCCACATACATTTCATAATGAGCTTATCTATAAGAACAAATCCCGCTTGGATTCTAATTGGAATTTTATTAAGTCTACAGATCAATTTAAGAAGAACATACATCTTTACTAGGTTGAGCCTTATCTCTCCATTTATTTAGGTTTTCTGGGATTTCCTTCATTATCATCTCATCATTTTCGGCATCCAGATCATGTTTTGTTAGATTTCTAAGCCTTTCATATTTTTGAAGCTACTGTAAATAATATTCTTTAATTTCTAATTCTACACTGCAAAGATATAAAAATGACTTCTGTATGATGACCTTGCACTCTGTGATCTTGTTAAACTCCCTTACTAGTTTTAGGAAATTTTCTCACAGATTTCTTAGGATGTTCTGTAGGTTTTTTTGTAGATGTCGTATGTCATGTTAATTTTCCTTCCATTTCTAGTTTGCTGAGCATTTTATCATGAACTGATGCTGAATTTTGTCAACTTTTTTCTGTATTAATTGATATAGTCATGATTTTTCTTCTTCAGACTGTTAATATGGTAGATTTCACTGATCGATTTTCAAATATTGAAGCAGCCTTGCATTCCAAGGATAGTTTCCTTTTTTGTTATGGTGTATTATTATTCCTTTTATATCTTGCTGGTTTAAATTTGCTAATGTTTTCTTGAGGATTTTTACATTTATGTTCATGAAGGTTATTGGTCTGTAGGTTTCACATTTTGTGTTAACCTTGGTTTTGATATTAGGGCAATGCTTACCTCATATAATGAGTGAGGAAGCGTTCCCTCTTCTTTTCCGAAAGAAGTTGTTTAGAATTGGAGTTTTTTCTTTATTAAATGTGTTGACAGAATTTACCAGTGAAATCATTTAGGCTAGAGATTTACCTTTCAGAAGGTTTTTAAACCATTAATTCAATACCTTTACTAGTTATTGGACCATTCAAGTTATCTATTTCATATTAGATGAACTGTGGTAATTTGCAGTTTTCAAAAGAACTGGTCCGTTTCATGGCCCTTCTTTGCTTCTCACTCTATGTACATACACTCTATGTATATGTACATAGAGGGAGAAGAGGGAAAATGATAACTCAAGAGTATTTCAGGAATACAGTTGTTCCTTGGTGTCTATGGGGGACTTGTTCAGGATCCCCGTGGATACTCAAATCCTTGGATGCTTAAGTCCCCCATATAAAATAATGTGGTTTTTACATACAGGCTATACACATCCTCTGACAGACTTTAAATCATCTCTAGATTACTTCTACCTAATACAATGTCAATGTTATGTAACTAGCTGTTAGTTACTGTATTGGTTTGTTATTTGTATTGATGTTTATTGTTGTGTTGTTATTTTTATTTTCAGATATTTTCAATACATGTAGGCTGTATCTGCAGATATGGAGCCCACAGATATTTGACTGTACTTCAAATTCTTGTCTTCTTCACCAATCAACTGCTACTATGTCTTTGTTCCAGAGTCCTCAAACAGTTTCTCCCTGTCTGCTCTCCAGGATTTAGAGCTGCATTCAGTGGGAGAGATGACAGGAGTGTGCCTTCTCCATCTTACCTGGAATTGCAGCTAGGTTACCACTATGTCTAATTTTTAAACACAAAATTGGAATCATACTGTACATACTCTTTGTGCTTTTTTAAAAACCAGCAACATGCCACCAACTTTTTCCAAAGTTTGTTAAAAATCTTTCTAAAACATAATTTTTAATGATCATATGTATTGCTACAATTCTGTTGTTTCCAATTGTCTCTCCATTTTAAATGGTGCTGCTATAAACATTTTTTAACATAAATTTCTGTACAAATTTGATTATTTCCTTAGGATAATTTCATCAAAAAAATTTTGGTGCCTGGTCTCTGGGTCCAGCTGCTGGGAAGGAGGACACTCTGCAGTCTCAGCACCCACCAGCTCCTCCTCCTTCCTCCTCCCCTGAGGTGAATGTGCCCTCAGAAGTGCAAGCTGCCAATTAACTATGCTCCATTTTTTATGACGTGAGGCCAAAAAAAAAAAAAAAAATCACAAAAAGAAAAAAGGCTGTCATTTTTTGTCTCAGTGCAGACAAAGTGCGTTGTTGTAAGAGGAGGTGAAGAGACCTTGGTTGGAGATGTAGGTGCAGCCATAAGTGGTCCTTCAGGCACGTGGTGGCAACGTTTCCTGGAAAAGACGTCTCTGTGCTTTGCATGAGGCAAGCTTTAAAACCAAGGAATCCAGAAGAGTTGATGGTTTTGTGTGTGTGTGTAGGCACCAGAACTAGCACCTCTGAAAAGTAAAATGATCTACATGAACTCCAGGAATGCTACCAAAAAGAAACATGAAGGCATAAAACATGAACGACAAGTAAAGGGGCCAGAAGTCCTCCCTTGGGCCTGTCCCACTGGGAAGTCAGGTGGCCTTGGTTGTGGCCTCTGCAGGGTGCCCTGTGTAGATCGTCCTTCAGTGCCCCAAACGGAAAGTGCCCGTGTTTATTCTCATTCTCTTGTTGTGTAAATAAGGCAAATACATTTCGGCCAGGTTCTTACTGATGGGGAGCTGTCCCATCACCTAGAGTAAACTACACATTCTATAAATATGTGCAAACAGCCCGAAATAAATCCAAAGTCTAAAGTTTTATTGGTGTGAAATTACATTCTTATTGGCCACATGCCTGTTTTCATGAGCTGACTTATAAAGATTTTTGTTAAGCTCAGCATTTGTGATAATACAGTCCATAAAACAGTACAAGGCTGTGTGAAGAGAATTATTACATCTTTGTAACCTCAGCAGTTACTTCGTTTCTTTTGCCTAGAAAATTGGTCATAATGTGGTTGGAATTTTGGTCCAAATTCTTTATTCTTCCTTGAGCTAAACAGAATAACGGAATATAGTATGTCCTCATCACATATGACAGCACTAATACACTAAGAACAGTAAGACCGAGTCTGGCAGTCTTTGAATTCTACCAAATGTGTAACGGAGACCCTCAGTGACCCTGCGAAGCGTTCTGAAATCCAGGAGGCAGCCTCTGCACCTGCAGTGCCACTGGCTAGTGGGAGACTGCTGAGTGTGTCCTCAGGAGAACAAGCAAGATCCTGTAACAACTAATGATTAATGCAAATTAGGGCTCCATTGTCACCTGCATTGTTAACAAAAAGGATTAAATGGTCTGTTGATAATCTAGGACACCTGTGGTATCTTTACTTGCCTCTCCTTCAGAACTTTGCTGCTTCTGGAATAATAAAATACGGAAGAACAAAAAAACTGTAATGTTCTTTGACTTATTCTGTCCTATTTTCCTTCAAAAAGCTTTACCAATTCACACTGCCAAAAAGTGTACGGTAGTGCGCACTGCCCCACAACCTCAGCCGGGGATCATCAGATATTAGAGGACTGCTCAACCAACTTCCCAGGTCAAAACTATTAAGGTTACTTTTAAATTGTTGGTGACATTAAACAATGTTCAACTTTCTGGCCTCTGGCATTTCTCTGCCTTTCTAGTCCTCTAGTCCCTGCTCACCTTCCATGAGGTATCTTTTTCTTATGTTTTTCTTATTGCAACTCTTTATGTCACGCAAGCTGCAATTCTTTAGTTTCATTTACCATTTAATAATTTTTAGCTGTGCTGATATATGAAGGGGAATTTTTTGTCAAATATTTTATTTGACAGCTTCATTATGAACTTGGTTCTTAGAAAGACCTTTCCCATCCTAACAACAGATAAAAATTTTAGCAATTTTTTTATGTTTCCTCCTTTTCTTAAATATTTAACTCTTGAGCCCATCTGAGGTTTATTTTAGCAGATGGTGTGAAGAAGGGACTCTTTTCTCCAAATCAATCGTTCCAGCACCATCTCTGAATAAACTACATGTCCTTGCACTGACCGAAAGCTGCCCCTCCTATGCTAAACACACATGCACTCTTCCCTGTCTCAGACTTTTACTACATGTCAGCGTCAGAGTAGGAAGCTGGGCCAGGAGAGATGAAGGCCTGAGGGCTGAGGAGCTCTGACAACAGGCAGACAGC
>NC_045452.1:32875188-32890149 GCF_002776525.5 Piliocolobus tephrosceles
AGAACCCACCACCTGGCCAGCTGAACAGGGAATTAAAAAAACGATACCAGAGTTCCGTAGCTGCCGAAGTACTCTTCATCCTGCCACGTGTCTTCGGGGTCATACTCATCCACCTGCTTCCCCACATGGTTTGCTGGAATGTACCCACAGCAGCCCGCACGCTCGCCCCACCACCAATCTGCAGTGGTTTGTCTCAGGATAAGAATTTTTTCTCCTCTCAGAAAACTGAGCTGGAAAAAAAAAGTTAAAATTCAATAAGAAAACCAGTCATCGGTATTTCAAGTGTGGCTCGGTAAGAAATCCCACCGATGGTGACAAAATCACAGAGATTTCAAACAGGAGTCAGTGGGTAATGACAGCATCTGAGAATGTTTGCAAGTGACACCATGACTTAGCGATACCTCTGGAACATCTACCTGAAAGGAGGGTACAGCTTAACTGATATTTTTTTGTTTTTGTTTTTGTTTTTTTTTTTGAGACGGAGTCTTGCTCTGTCGCTCAGGCTGGAGTGCAGTGGCTGGATCTCAGCTCACTGCAACCTCCGCCTCCCAGGTTCATGCCATTCTCCTGCCTCAGCCTCAGTCTGCCTGGGACCACAGGCGCCGGCCACCTCGCCCGGCTAATTTTTTGTATTTTTAGTAGAGACAGGGTTTCACTGTGTTAGCCAGGATGGTCTCGATCTCCTGACCTCGTGATCCGCCCGTCTCGGCCTCCCAAAGTGCTGGGATTACAGGCTTGAGCCACCGCACCCGGCCAACTGATATTTTTTTAAAAAAGAAGTAAACATTTTCAAATGGCTTAGGAGAGAATTTGTCAACAGCCTCTTCATTGTAACTCAACTATGCCAACTGACTTATTGAAGGTTTAGGCTAAGAAATTCCTGTCACAAAGTAAACAAAGCTACATCCAAGGAGATATAGCTTGATATATTTGGTAGCCTTACTTTTCATCAACTGGGTGGGTTCTAAATTCCAAGTAGAAACCAGAACAGGTGCTTCTGCCCCTGGCTGAGGGTCCCCACTCCACAGCTGGTATTTTCACACGTGCTTGGGGCAGTACCGGTTAGGCTGTGAGCTTCACACACAGGTCTTGTGTGGCCCTAAGCATCTGAATACTTCTTCATTTAACTTTCATATGACTTCTGCAAAATTTATGTCATTTTGCCACTGAACATGCTGAAAACCACAAAGCACTGTCCACCACGCATGGCTACCTGGGTCTCATCAGTGGCAGCATAGTCTGCGATGGCCACGAACTCCTCTGGCTGTACTCCCTCCTGCAGGAGACCGGCCTCACTGCACTCAGCAGGCTCTTCTTCCTGCTCAAAGCCAAGGAAAGGGTGAGGAGAGGACATGGGAGCTTTTTTTTTTTTTTTGACTATGTTATTAGGATGGTTTCAAATTTCAAATACAGATTCACGTGTCCAAGTATTTATTTTTTTTTTGTTTTTGTTTTTGTTTTTTTTTTTGAGGCGGAGTCTCGCTCTGTGGCCCGGACTGGAGTGCAGTGGCCGGATCTCAGCTCACTGCAAACTCCGCCTCCCGGGTTTACGCCATTCTCCTGCCTCAGCCTCCCGAGTAGCTGGGACTACAGGCGCCCGCCATCTCGCCCGGCTAGTTTTTGTATTTTTAGTAGAGACGGGGTTTCACCGTGTTAGCCAGGATGGTCTCGATCTCCTGATCTCATGATCCGCCCGTCTCGGCCTCCCAAAGTGCTGGGATTACTGGCTTGAGCCACCGCACCCGGCCCCAAGTATTTATTATACAAACCATTTGGATCATCTTTACTACTATAACCAAAGGCTGTCACCTTCACTCTAAATTTCTTTTAAAAAAAATGATTTGGACCCTAAAAGAGAATATCAAAGCAAGAAGTCAGACACAGGCACCGCCAGTGTCTGTCTGGTGAGGAGCCCTTTTCCTTCATCGGCCATGCTTCCTAAAGGTGATCATCAGCCCCACGAAGAGAACCCAGTGTGAGGACAGAACCGGGGGCCCAGCGTCCCAGGCAGGCACAGCCAGGAGCCTGTGGAAAGAGCTGATGGCAGGGCACAAACTTCCACGAGGCAGCAGAGCCCAGCTTGGACCCACACGGGTCCTTGGAGCCTCCCCCAACCCCTCTTTTTTTTTTGAGACAGAGTCTAGTTCTGTTGCCCAGGCTGGAGTGCAATGGCATGATCTCAGCTCAGTGCAACCTCTACTGCCTCCCAGGTTCAGGCGATTCTGATGCCTCAGCCTCCCAAGTAGCTGGGACTAGAGGTGTGCACCACTACACCCAGCTAATGTTTTGTATTTTTAGTAGAGATGGGGTTTTGCCATGTTGCCGAGGTTGGCCTCAAAATCCTGAGCTCAGGCAATCCACCTGCCTCATCTTCCCAAAGTGCTAGGACTACAGGCATGAGTCACCATGCCTGGCCGTCCACTTTATACAAGAATAAGTTTGCCTGGAAGACATCACTGCAGAGAGCAGAACCTCAAATCACACACTCCAGTTCAACGAATCAACCCTGTCTCAACACAAACACTTTAAACACATTTTCCTAAACATAAAAGTAATTCGTGTTTACTTTAGAAAACGTGTGAAAACACCAAGTACACAGAAGAAAATCAAAACCTCCTGTAATTTCACTCACTGATCACAGATAATAACAGACAGCACACTGGTGTTTACACTTTCAGACTTTTAAAAAAGTGGACACGTAACACAAGTACAAAGCGTTCACTGGGTTCACACAATGAGCCTGTGACCTATGGTTTTCACTCTATAAGCTCTGAACATTTTTCTTATTAAATATACTTCTAGCACTATTTAGTATCTGTAGAGTATTCTAGCCTATGAATTATCATGACTTACCTATCCAGTTTCCTAGTCTTGTACATTTAGACTTCTCAGTTTTTACTATTCTAAATTATGTTAAGATGAACTTCCTTCAACATAAATCATTCTGTATGTACCTTAATAATCTTAGGGTAAGTCTCTGCACATGAACGTGACGGGCCGAGACTATGCGTACTTTACGGCTTTTGATTTTACCACCTGGTGCCCTCCAGGAAGGTGTTCCGTGGGCTGCTTGCTGAGAGGGAACGGCCAATCTCCCCACACTCTCCCTCAATAGATACCAATCACTGTAGTCTCTGTCAACTGGATGGGTAAAAATCACTTTCTAACTCCATTTGCCTCTCTTTGTGTGGTTAGACGTTTTTAAAACACTTGCCAGCATCTTTTTTTACCTTGTTAACTGCCTGTTTGTACCCTTCGTGCTTTTTCCTATGCCAGGAGCACGACTCACAAGGCAGCACTGCCCTCTGCTTGCTCTCCACCCCATCACTGATCCGCCCAGCCCAGGCAACCCTTACTAACCCCCGGGTGTGCGGCCTTCCACACCCCCACCATGCCCATGTCATACACAAACCCCCGTGTACCCATATACATACACATACACACACACACCCAGGCCCTTTCTTTGCTTGGCTTTTTTTTTTTTTTCCTGAGATGGAGTCTCGCTCTGTCGCCTATGCTGGAGTGCAGTGGCACAATCTCGGCTCACTGCAACTTCCACCTCCCTAGTTCAAGCAATTCGCGTGCCTCAGCCTCCCGAGAGGCTGGGACTACAGGTGTGTGCCACTATGCCTAGCTAATTTTTGCATTTTTGGTAGAAATGGATGGGGTTTTGTAATGTTGGCCAGGCTGGTCTCGAACTCCTGACTTCAAGTGATCTGCCCACCTCAGCTTCCCAAAGTGCTGGCATTACAGGCGTGGGCCACCAAGCCTGAACTACATTTTGCTTTTCTTACACAATACCTTCTGGAAAAACTCTTCAACTGTCAGAACCCTGATTTACTGCTTTCAATGGCTATAAGATATTCCATAGCAGGAACTTCACTTGATTCCTCAGCCATACCCCATTGATAGACTTTGTCTTGGGATCCAGTTTTCTACCACCATAACTGATGCTGCAACAAAAGAAGTCTGTGCACAGATAAGCTTATGTGATGACACTTTATTTCTGCGGGATAGATTGCCAGGGTTGAAGAATACGCTTTTTTTTTTTTTTTTTTTTTTTGAGATGAGGTCACCCTCTGTCGCCCAGGCTGCAGTGCAGTGACACGATCCTGGCTCATGGCAATCTCCACCTCCCAAGCTAAAGCAATCCTCCTACCTCAGCCTCTCAAGTAGCTGGGACTACTCTTTGTATAATATAGATCCTATTTGACATCTCAAGAAATTTTTTTACAAACATATTGTTTTCCCAGTTATCTTGTTTAGGATCAGCAACTTCAAGAGTCAGGTCAACAGAAATTTTCCAAACTGAAGCACAAAAAGAAAAACGAACAACAACAACAACAAAAACAAATAAGAATAGAGCATGAGACATGTCAAACAGCAGCAAAAATTCTAACTTACGTTTACACGGTGACCCCAAAAAAGAAGAGAGAAGATGAGGCAGAAAAAAATAAATGAAGAGATAATGGTGGAGATCTTTCCAAAATTAACAAAAAAAAGATCATCAAGGCCAAAGTGGGTAGGTCACCTGAGGTCAGAAGTTTGAGACCAGCTTGGTGAACATGGTGCAACCCCGTCTCTACTAAAAATACAAAAAATTAGCCAGGCGTGGTTACTCGTGTGTGTCATCCCAGCCACTTGGAAGGCTGAGGCAGGAGAATCGCTTGAACCCAGGAGGTGGAAGTTACAGCGAACTGAGATCACACCACTGCACTCCAGCCTGGGTGACAGAGCCAGACTTCATGCCAAAACAAAACAAAACAAACAAACGAAAACAACAAAAACTCATTAACTCACAGAGTCAAGAAGCTCAACTAACCCTAAGTGGGAAAAACAAGAAGAAAACTGCTAAAAACCCCCAAAATGAGAAAAATCCTAAATGTAGCCAATGTGAAAAAGGAATACATTACATTTAGTGGAACAACAGTAAAATACTGCTGACTTCTCATCAGAAACAGAGGCCGGAAGACAGGAAAATGGCATCTTTGATGTGTTAAATAAAAACTGCAAACCTAAAATCCCGAATCAAGCTCTTCTTCAACAATGTAGGCAAAACACATTTCATAGTTTGACACAGCAGACTCACACTAGTAAATATACACATACAGCTGTCAGGGTGAAGGGAAATGATCCTACATGAAAACACAGAATGCAGGAAAAAGGGAAAGACCTCAAAAAAGGCAAATAATATGTGGGGAAACATAAAAGACTATTTAACTTTATAAAAAAAAGACTCAACAATGACAATTTATTGTGGGGTTTACAATATATGTAAAATTAAAATGATACATCAACAGTACAAAAATATGGGTGCTGGTAAATGAAACTAACTTATAAGATCTTTACCTTATGAAGCGGTTAAAAAAAAAAGACTGAAATTGAGTTAGGATGCATATTGCAATTTCTTGGGAAAATACTAAAACAATATGAAAAGACACAGCTAACAAGCTAGTAACGGAGGTAATGTGGAATTATAGAAAATACTTTATTAATCCACATGAGGGCAGAAATGCAGACATGCACAAAAAAGAAATGTGACAAATATAAAACAAACAGCAAGATGTTACACTTAATCATATGAGTCATTACATTAAATGTTAACAGACTAAATACGCCAATTAAGAGGCAGAAATTGTGTTTAACAGAGGGACCAAAAAAAAGACCTAAGAGCTAGATCTGACTAGCTCTTTACCAGAAAAATGCTTTAAACATAAGGACTGGAGGGAAAAAAAAAATACACACACACACACACACACATACTTTATTATTATAGAAAATACTTTATTTTCTATAATTTCCCTAAGAATGGGAATATTTTCCTATGCCAGGAGCATGACTCACAAGGCAGCACTGCCCTCTGCTTGCTCTCCACCCCATCACTGATCTGCCCAGCCCAGGCAACCCTTACTAACCCCGCAGTGTGCAGCCTTCCACACCTCCCCCCATTCCCATGTCATACACAAACCCCCGTGTACACATATACATACACATACACACATACACACACACACATGCACGCACGCACACACCGAGGCCCTTTCTTTGCTTGGCTTTTTTTTTGAGATGGAGTCTTGCTCTGTCACCCAGGCTGGAGTGCTATAATAACATAGCCGGTATAGCTATATTAACATTAAAAAAAGGTACATGCAAGAAAATAAGTATTTATTAACAGGTAAAAAGACAGATATTTTATAAAAAATAAGGTCAATTAATCTGGAAAACAAAACTTATACTAAATATATACACCCAATAACAGGGACTCAAAATAAACAAAGCAAAAAGTGACAGAACCAAAAGGAAAAATAGATATATCTACAATCATAGTGGATAATTTTTAGTAACTGATAGAAGATGACGAAAAAAATCAGAAAAGACATAGAGTTTTGAACAATACTAATAACACATTTGATCTTAATGGCATTTACAGAATGCTACACTCAACAACTGCAGAATACATAGTCTTCGCAAGTACTCATGGAACATTCACCAAAATATTCCATATGATTAGAATATAAAGCAGGCCTGAATAAATTTCAAAAGACTGAAATTATAGAGGATGGTATATTCTCTAACCAAGGTAATTAAAGCAAAATTAAATAAGAAAAAGTAAAATTTCCAAAATGTTTAGAAATTGGTCAACATACTTTCAAATAGTCCAGAAAACTTCTAATTTCCACTGAATATATTAGAAAATATTTTGAATAATGAAAATGCAATGCATTTAAATATGTGATGTATAGCTACAGCAGTGATTAGAGGAAAGTCATAGCTTTAAAGACTATTAAAGAAATGTTTAAAATCAATTATCTAAGCTTCTCTCTCAGATGCTACAAAAATTAACCCAAATACAACAGAAGGAAATAAAGACAAAAGCAGAAATCAATGAAATAGAAAAACAGAGAAATCAACACAGATAAAATTGGTTCTTTATAAAAATAGCCGGGTGCGGTGGCTCAAGCCTGTAATCCCAGCACTTTGGGAGGCCGAGACGGGCGGATCACGAGGTCAGGAGATCGAGACCATCCTGGCTAACATGGTGAAACCCCGTCTCTACTAAAAAAATACAAAAAACTAGCCGGGCGAGGTGGCGGGCGCCTGTAGTCCCAGCTACTCGGGAGGCTGAGGCAGGAGAATGGCGTAAACCCGGGAGGTGGAGCTTGCAGTGAGCTGAGATCCGGCCACTGCACTCCAGCCTGGGCGACAGAGCGAGACTCCGTTTCAAAAAAAAAAATAAAAATAAAAATAAAAATAAAATAGATAAAACCCTAAAAAAAAGACTGATCAAGTGGGAAAAAAGGAGATAAAATACAAGTTACCATTCTCAGACATCTATTCTATAATGGAGGGTAGTATTAACAGGATGAACACAGGTATTACTGAAGTACCAACATGACCCTCAAGTAGTCAGCAAAATTAAAGTAACAAGATACCTTTTTTTTTTTTTTTTTTTTTGAGACGGAGTCTCGCTCTGTCGCCGGGCTGGAGTGCAGTGGCCGGATCTCAGCTCACTGCACGCTCCGCCTCCTGGGTTCACGCCATTCTCCTGCCTCAGCCTCCCGAGAAACTGGGACTACAGGTGCCCGCCACCTCACCCGGCTAGTTTTTTGTATTTTTTAGTAGAGACAGGGTTTCACCGTGTTAGCCAGGATGGTCTTGATCTTGTAACCTCATGATCCGCCCGTCTCGGCCTCCCAAAGTGCTGAGATTACAGGCTTGAGCCACCGCGCCCTGCCCAAGATACCATTTTTTAACCCATGAGACTGACCAAAACTTAAAAGTCTGATGCTGTCAAGTGTTAGCAAGCACTACTGTGGGCTACTGACAGACCTGTGAACTAGTAAAGTCATTGTGGGAAACAACTGATCATTACCCAGTATAACTGAAACTTGCAATCCCTTGCACCCTGCAATGCCATTATTGGAGCACAGAGGCACGGAGAAGGATGGTCACTACAGCATTGTTTGAAATAGAAAAAACTAGAAACAACTTAAGTGTCCAACAAAAGGGGAATAAGTAAAATGGGGTATATGCCTACTGTATAGCAGTGAGACTGCAACAGGCATGTAACTACAACTAGGATACTTTATACTTTCAGAGAAGGAACACACTACAGAAGTACCCTACAGTGGCAGGATTGAACCAGCATTACACACATATCAACAAGGACAAATTCCCCAAAGGTAAAGTTAAATTGAATAGGCAAGCTACAGGTGACACTGAGAATATGACACCACTTATGGAAACTCTAAAAAGCACACACAAACAATATCATATGTCATTCAAGGATATCTATATAAGACACAGAGGTATAAAAAAAGGTGCAGTGACACAAAACAGATTCAGGATTCACAGTAGTGTTTGCCTCTAGAAAGAGAAGAGGAAGAATAGGACAGAGATTGGGGAACAAACTTTATCTAGAGGATTGCTTTTTCTTTTTTAAGATATGAAGTCTCACTTTATTGGTGAGGCTGGAATGCAGTGGCTATTCACAGACACAATCAGAATACACAACACCCTCAAACTCCTGGCCCCAAGTGATCCTCCCGCTTCAGCCTCCTGAGTAGCTGAACTACAGACACATCCGACGGTATTTTTATTTTATAAATATATACATGACTTAATGTACACTGTTTAATGCACTTGATGTTTACAGTATCATTCTGGAAATGTCCTAATATTTGTTAAATTTATCAAAAGAAAAATAAGATGTCCACGGAATTAAAACATTTTATGATTAAAGAAATGAATGAAAGATGCTGACTATAAATAAAATTCCTATATATAAAAACCCAAATGAAAAACTATCATTGGAATGAAAGAGAAAAAAAAGAAAATATTAAAATTGACCTAACAGACACGGAAACGCTTTTCAAAAACAGTATCTATTATTCAGTTGGTGAGTTTTACATAAAACATTCCTTAAAATTTGAGGGTTTTTTTACTGCTAACTTGAACAAAACTACATGAGTACCCTAGGCAGAAACAGTATGAATACACAAATCTTTTCTAATGTGTCCAACTTGCCTTCAATATATTGCTGGTATTATGCCCGAAACTGTATTGAACAGCTCAGAAAATATGCTTGCTTTGCCATTTCACATACCAAAAATGGAATCCTAAATGATGGTGATGTTTAGGGCCTAAGTATTTCCTTAGAAGTGTTATGGTGCCCAATGCACGATGTCACCTTAGAGACACTGTGTTTCCTCTGCCTCACAATCTTCACATTTAAGCATTCTACTGCTGGTGGCCACCTTCCAAGGCACAAGTCAAGCTCCACCACATCTGTGAGCTGACGCTTAGCTCTCTGTAATGTTCACATTCATTAAACACAGATTTTTAGGAACTGGAACCGAAATTACCTGCGATTCACTTCTGGGACAGTCACCTGATGTTGCCATAGTTCTCTTAGGCTCTGCCTCATAACTGCTGCTTTATTTCATTTTCTTCTCCATTTCTACTTTTAAAAAGAGGAGACACAAAGTACTTGTTATATTGCTTAATAATTAAGTTCACTTAACTTCTAAGGGGCATGATAAATGTCCTCTACCAAACAGAAGTAAAATGCGTATGTGTAAAGAATAGTATAGAAATGAAAATTTACAATTCTTTACAGAGACGAAAGCATTTAAAAATCATAAACTTTAAATAGTGTGTTTTCTTCACTAGTCTGAAAGGTGTTAATCTTATTCATTTGCTGAAGCCTGTTTCCGTTAGATCAGGTGTCGACTTAAGGCAATAAATCAATATTCATTCATTTCTTAGAACTGTGATAGCTTTAATTCCAATTAGAAGTCCCTACCTGGGACTTTACAGTGTTTCCACTAACAGGAACCAAGGTCTGCATCTTCCAGTCTTTTCCTTCTTCTTAATTCTTATTTTTCCAGTGACAGTGTAATCCACACTCTGCTCTGGGACCAATATGTTTTTTCAATTGCATAGCAATTCTTTGTTTAAAATGCATGCTTCACTTCTAAATCTAGACTGCAAGCTTATTTTTGTGATATTCGTAGTTACAAATGCTTGCTGATTTACATAATTATATTTTCTTTTTTTTTTTTTTTTTTTTTTTGAGGCGGAGTCTTGCTCTGTCGCCCGGACTGGAGTGCAGTGGCCGGATCTCAGCTCGCTGCAAGCTCCGCCTCCCGGGTTTACGCCATTCTCCTGCCTCAGCCTCCCGAGTAGCTGAGACTACAGGCGGCCGCCACCTCGCCCAGCTAGTTTTTGTATTTTTAGTAGAGACGGGGTTTCACCGTGTTAGCCAGGATGGTCTCGATCTCCTGACCTCGTGATCCACCCGTCTCGGCCTCCCAAAGTGCTGGGATTACAGGCTTGAGCCACCGTGCCCGGCCTCATAATTATATTTTCAATGGAAAACCTGGGTCCAAACTGGGAAGGGGTCGGAGTGGAGGCCGGGGTGCGTGCAGGATCCAGCTCTCCTAAGATGCCCTCGGAAGGAACAGGATCATGGAGGGTGGGCACAAGTGGCCAATGAAGGGGGGTGAGAAGGCGGCAGGAAGCGAGGGGGCCACACGTAGACGCAGAGGCACGAGAGGGTCAGGCTGGGCGAGACCGCGAGCTACGAGGCAGAGGCCGGCAGGCAGGTGGGCGTGGTCGCCAAAGGCGTGGCAGAGATGGTGGGGTGGGCGTGGCCGCAGAGGGCGAGGCCGTGGAAAGCGCTGGATGGTGGGAGTGGCCGGGAAGGGGGGCGGCGCTCAGTGAAGGGTTGTGACGGGGACCCAGCTCCCGTTAGGACGCCAGGGCAGGTGGCAGAGATCGCGAAGGCGCTCGGAGGCCCCAAAAGGGGGCGGAGGCCTCTGTCTGCCAGCGACGCACACGCAGTGCGAGGACGCCTCACCTGGCCTGTCCTTCCTTACGTGCAGTCCAGTCACCTGAGCGGCCTATCAGGACACCTACCTCAGCCGCGTTTCTCCGCTGAGTTCCGCGTCCACACCGCCAGCGCGGAGGGAACGCCGGTCTTTTCCAGGAGCCTGAGCCAACGCCCTCAGCCCGCGCAAGCGCAGTTCACGCAGGCCGTCAGCCGAGAAGTCCCGCCCAGGGTCCGGCGCACCGCGCAGGCGCAGTGCTCAGACGACCCACCCTTCCAGGGGAGCCGAGCTACCGCCCTCGACTCGCGCAGGCGCACCGCTCACAGACCGGCTGCAGCTTAGACTGCGCAGCGCGGTTCACGTCTGAGCCTTCCGCGCTCTTGCGAGCCGAGGCCCAGCGCCCCCTTGTGTGGAGCTTGTCCCCAACCGCCCCGCCCCGACGCGGGGGCCTACGTTTGGGGTCTGACCAGGGTGCAGGGCGCGGGGCGGGAGGCCGACCTGGGGCGGGGTGGGGCCCCTCACGGCCTGGGAAGCGACAACCCCTACGAGCCACAAAATGGCTGGGGCTTGGGGGACCCCCGACCTCCTCGTGTCTTCCCGCAAATAATTCAGTTAACTTTCGCGTCCGCGCTGCTCAGTGTGCGCCCTCTGCTTTCTTCTGGACAAGTGGAAGCAGAATGATGACGTTTCTGTTTTGGGGAGAGGAAGTTTGGGGTTAAGGAGAAATGGGTGGCACTAATGCCTGTAAAACAGGAATAAAATTCGAAGCACCCCCCACCCCCCGCCCCGCGACCCGGCCCCGGCCCCGGCCCCGGCCCCGGCAGCCGCGGTGGACTGGACTCCCTCCTTTACCCTGAAGTTCAACCTGAGAGACTGTTCTGGCCTTGAGGGGAAGTAAGAGTTGGACGTGCCTTGTTATACTTCTCCAGCATTAACATCAAGGGAGACCTTAAGTCTGATGTTTTAAAAAAATGTGGAAGGAAAATAAATCTTGGGGTCCCCAAATCATTAAGCTAAAGGGAAAAGTCAAGCTGGCAACTGCTTAGGGCAAACCTGCCTCCCGTTCTGTTTAAAGTCATCTCTCAGCTCACTGAGGTAAATGCATATCTGATTACCACCTCTGGAGAGGCTAACCAGAAACTAAAGGGAATGCAACTATTTGACCTGGAAGCTCCCTCTTGCCTTTGCTTCGAGTAGTCCCGCCATTCGGGACCAACCAACGTTCATCTTACGTATATTAATTGATGTCTCTTGTCTCCCTAAAACGTGTAAAACCAAACTGTGCTCTGACTACCCTGGGCCCGTGTCATCAGGCCCTCACAAGGCGGTGTCATGGGTGTGCCTCCTTAAATTCAGCAAAATAAACTTCCTAAGTTGACTGAGATCTGACTCAGGTATTGAAGGTTCACATTTTAGTAACCACAAAGGGATTCCGAGTGGAGGTGCCACTGACCTTTGACAAATCTCCTGTCAGTCCTTAGTACCAGCTTGAGCTATCTTTATGGCTCAAACCAACAGGACAATTGGCTGAGGCCTCGAAGAACCCCCTCCAGAGAATCCCTGATCTACCCAGATTTGGTCAAGATCTAGT
Organism: Piliocolobus tephrosceles; assembly: GCF_002776525.5. NCBI lineage: Eukaryota > Metazoa > Chordata > Mammalia > Primates > Cercopithecidae > Piliocolobus > Piliocolobus tephrosceles. Next base: position 32,887,612 of record NC_045452.1, read on the forward strand.
TTATTTTGCTGTACAACTCCTTTTGTGTGTGTGGGGTGAGGGGACGGGGGTGGTTTACTGTCTTCCAACATAAGGAAGGCAAGTTTTTTCTTGCTTCAGTGACAATGGAAGGCAGGTAACTCTTTTATGGAGTTTGAGCTTGCTTCCCACAGGAAAGATGAGGGGTTTTCTTCCCCTGCTCTTAGGATAGTAGAGAGCAATCTTCAGCCTGAGACCCATCCCTAGGTAAGTAACTGAATTGGGGTTTGTCTTGGCTAAGATTAACAACCAGCTGGTCTTAATTTCTCCTTACCATGAGTGTGCTCAGTAATCTTATAAATTGTCCAATCCTTCGTTTCTCTTAACTGTTTTTTTCTTATTGTTGTTTCTTTTTTTGTTGTTCTTTTGTCTTTTTCCCATTGAGTTTGACCAACTCTATCTGACTTGATCAAATCCGAAGGGAAGTTCCAAATTATGAGAAGCAAGGCCTCTGAAGTGGGTCAGTTTCCCCCTCCCTACCACACACACACACACAAAAGGTGGTGTGGTGGAGGAAGAAAAATAGCCAGCAAACGGAAAAAGAAAAAGATTTTTTAGGCCGGGCGCGGTGGCTCAAGCCTGTAATCCCAGCACTTTGGGAGGCCGAGGTGGGCGGATCACGAGGTCAGGAGATCGAGACCATCCTGGCTAACACGGTGAAACCCCGTCTCTACTAAAAAGTACAAAAAACTAGCCGGGCGAGGTGGTGGGCGCCTGTAGTCCCAGCTACTCGGGAGGCTGAGGCAGGAGAATGGCGGGAACCCGGGAGGCGGAGCTTGCAGTGAGCTGAGATCCGGTCACTGCACTCCAGCTTGGGCGACAGAGCGAGACTCCGTCTCAAAAAAAAAGAAAGAAAAAGATTTTTTATTTTGACTGCTTAAGGGACTTTTTTAATATAACAAGGCCACATTTTTGCTAGCCAGACCAACCGAAAAGAGCAATGACTGTCATCCCATGCTGCAGTTCCTTACCTAAGGATTTTGCCTTTTTTTTTTCCCACCACGACAGCCTGGGTTTAGTTCCTAAATCAAGCCCTTTCTGGTTTGATACTTGGTACTTCTGAAATAACAGCAGTTTGTCCTAGATGAAATATGATAATGAGATTTATTTATTTATTTAGACAGAGCCTTGCTCTGTGGCCCAGGCTGGAGTGCAGTGGCACAATCTCAGCTCACTGCAACCTCCACCTCCCAGGTTCAAGTGATTCCCATGCCTTAGCCTCCTGAGTAGCTGAGATTACAGGTATGCACCACCACGCCCAGCTCATTTTTGTATTTTTTTGGTAGAGATGGGGTTTGGTCACCATGTTGGCCAGGCTGGTCTCAAACTGGCCTCAAGTGATCCGCCTATCTCGGCTTCCCAACGTGTTGGGATTACAGGTGTGAGCCACCATGGCCAGCCAGTAATGATGTAGCAGGACGAGCTGCAGACAAAACCTCTCAGACACCAAGTTGTAGAAGGAAGGGCTTTATTCAGCTGGGAGCATCAGCAGGCTATTGCCTTAAAATCTGAGCTCCCCGAGTGCACAGTTTCTGCCCCTTTTAAGGGCTCACAATACTAAAGATTTCACATGAAAGGGTCGTGATTGATTTGAGCAAGCAGGGGGTACGTGACAGGGGCTGCATGCACCAGTGGTCATAGTGAAACAGAACAGGGCAGGGAGTTTCACAGTGTTCTTCTATACAATGTCAGGAACATCGGTTTCTAAGTCATGAGTTGATTTTTAACTACTGGGTTTAGGCCAGGCAGACCCAGGCCTGGTTCCGGGCCTGGCACCAGGCTGCCTGTCTTTGGTTTTACTTCCTTGTTTTTTTCTTAAAACAGGTACTGAGTATAAAACAATATGAGAGGGTCTGTCTCCTCAATGAGTTTTAAAAAGTTTTTTCTTTAGGGAGCTCAATTGTTAAAAGTCAGCTTAATTAAAAGCTAACATCCAACATGTGTGTGTATGTGTGCCTGTGTGTGTGTTTGTATTTAAAAGGCCTTCAGGTTTTGTTTTTGTGTTTTTGTTTTTGTTTTTCTCTCCTAGGACCTTGTCTTTTTGAGCAAAAGTTTTTTTTCTTAGTTGACTGGCTTCTGTTTTCTTCATTTACTTCTGCCATCTCTTCTTTCTCTTGCACCCTCTGCTTCATGAGAAACCTAATATAGTTTATAATACCCAGGGTTCCTTACAGAAAATGGAGAAGGTGCCAGATTCCCCTTGGAGGAGAAACCTGTTTCCTTATGGAACCCCAAGAGTATAAACAGACAAGTTCATCTCAGCTCTTAAACTGCTTGCTTTTGTATGGTGCTACCTAATTTTTTTACTAAAATAGTTACTGCAACAGAGGCTACTCTTGAATTCTTAAGGAATAGTGTAGTTTAGACACGTAGAAATGTCTTTGTTAAAAAAATTTTTTAAGTGCAGTATAAAAGCATGACCTGGTCTAACCTCACAATAATTTTCACTTTTTGGAGACCCAGGACTCAGTGTAGGGTCTGCCCACAGCTCAGAGATCCAGTTAAAATATAGGTAGTCTC
>NC_045452.1:32890549-32895093 GCF_002776525.5 Piliocolobus tephrosceles
ATTTTCTTTTTTTTTTTTTGAGACGGAGTCTGGCTCTGTCACCCAGGCTGGAGTACAGTGGCCGGATCTCAGCTCACTGCAAGCTCTGCCTCCCGGGGTCACGCCATTCTCCTGCCTCAGCCTCCCAAGTAGTTGGGACTACAGGCGCCACCACCTCGCCCGGCTAGTCTTTTGTATTTTTAGTAGAGACGGGGTTTCACCGTGTTAGCCAGGATGGTCTCGATCTCCTGACCTCATGATCCGCCCGTCTCGGCCTCCCAAAGTGCTGGGATTACAGGCTTGAGCCACCGCGCCCGGCCTCCTATGATAGATTTTCATAATTTTATGTTTCATTTGGCATCCATCTTTAATCTTTCTTTAGCACCACCAGACTTTTTCTCTGTGTTCCTTGAAATGTAAATTTTGCTATCCGATTTTTCATATAAGAGTTTCCTTCAATATGCAGATTTAGGGCCATTTAGCTGACAACTTCCGGAGCAGTGACACAGGTTATCAAGAGTTTGCAAGTCTAAGATAGAAAAAAAAAAAAAAAGGAGGTCTTAGGAATCTATAAGATGTACTTCTATCAGTATACGTAATATCTCTATGTATTTATGGTGTTTATGTGTTGTGTACACGTTTCTCTATTAAAAAATATAGAAGAGCTCTAATTAATTGGCTTAAAGAAAAATAAAAGTGCTCAAATACTTTATTAGAAAAAGGGGAAGACTAGTCAAATGTTAAGTTTACTTAACTTAAAATCTTTAATAAATAAGTTAACTTTAAAATTAGTGGCAAAGTAATATTAGAAATGTCTTAAGAATTGCCAGCATACATTTTTGTTTGTATTTATTTATCAAGCAATTTCCTACTTATCCCTGCCAATTACTATAAGGTGTCAACATTTGGCATAGGAGTTACAAAACTATAAATCCAGCCCCAAAAGGAAGAACATAAATGGCCTGATGGAGCTGAAAAACACAGCATGAGAACTTCATGAAGCATACACAAATATCAATAGCCAAATCAATCAGGTAAAAGAAAGTATATCAGAGACTGAAGATCAACTTAATGAAATAAAGTGTGAAGACAAGATAAGAGAAAAAAAATGAAAAGAAATGAACCCTTCTCAAAACAAGCCATTAATGCGGCCAACAAACATGAAAAAAAGCTCTTCATCACTGGTCATTAGAAAAATGCAAATCAAAACCACAATGAGATACCATCTCACACCAGTTAGAATGATGATCATTAGAAAGTCAGGAAACACGGTGGCTCAAGCCTGTAATCCCAGCACTTTGGGAGGCCGAGACAGGCGGATCACAAGGTCAGGAGATCGAGACCATCCTGGCTAACATGGTGAAACCCCATCTCTACTAAAAATACAAAAAAACTAGCCAGGCGAGGTGGCAGGTGCCTGTAGTCCCACCTACTTGGGAGGCTGAGGCAGGAGAATGGCGTGAACCCAGGAGGCAGAGCTTGCAGTGAGCTGAGATCCGGCCACTGCACTCCAGCCTGGGCGACAGAGCGAGGCTCCGTCTCAAAAAAAAAAAAAAAAAAAAAAAGAAAGGAAACAACAGATGCTGGAGAGGATGTGGAGAAACAGGAACTCTTACGCTGTTAGTGGGAGTGTAAATTAGTTCAACCATGGTGGAAGACAGTGTGATGATTCCTCAAGGATCTAGAACCAGAAATAACCAGAAATACCATTTGACCCAGCAACCCCATTACAGGGTATATACCCAAAGGATTATAAATCATTCTACTATAAAGACACATGTGCACGTATGTTTACTGCAGCACTGTTCACAATAGCAAATACTTGGAACCAACCCAAATGCCTGTCAATGATGGACTAGATAAAGAAAATGTGGCACATATACACCATGGAATACTATGCAGCCATAAAAAGGATAAGTTCATGTCCTTTGCAGGGACATGGATGAAGCTGGAAACCAACATGCTCAGCAACTAACACAAGAACAGAAAACCAAACACTGCATGTTCTCACTCATAAGTGGGAGTTGAACAGTGAGAACATGTGGATACAGGGAGGGGAACATCACACACCAGGACCTGTCAGGGGGTGGGGGGCTAGGGGAGGGATAGCACTAGGAGAAATGCCTAATGTAGATGATGGGTTGATGGGTGCAGCAAACCACCATGGCAAGTGTATGTGTAATAAACCTGCACATTCTGCACATGTATCCCAGAACTTAAAGTATAATGATAAAAAAAGAAAAATCTGCCGATGTATAATTCTAAGCCTAAGAAAAGTATCTATTACAAAGGAAGTCAAAATAAATTCATTTTCAGATAAACGGAATCTGACTGAAGGAAACATGCACTAAGATGCTAAAAGAAGAACTTCAGGCTTAAATAAGATAATCTCATAACTGCAGGAAGGACAGAAGAGTACTAGAAAGTGTAAATAAATGGATAAATACATTTCTAAAATTTGTCCTTAAATCAACAATTATTATGACTTGTGAGGTTTATAATGTGTAGAGGTGGAATATATGCCAACAGCTGCACACAGAGCAAGGGGGATAAATAAACTATCGTAATGTGCTGGATCTTTGTTAGAACAAAGCAAAAGTATTCTAATAACTTCAGGCAGGTCAAGAGCGCATATTGAGCTCTGAAAAACTACAGTGATGCATGACAACAAGCAAAATAGAAGATAAAAGAAAAAAAATAAATTTAAAAAATGGAAAAGAAAACATTAAGAGAGTACTACAGAAATAAAAAACAGACAAGACAAATGATAAACAGCAATGCAGCAAACCACCATGGCACATGTGTACCTGTGTAACAAACCTTCATATTCTACACATGTATCCCAGAACTTAAAGTATAATAAAAAAAAATAAAAATAAACAGCAAGATGGCAGATTTAAACCCAACTATATGTCTAACAACATTAAATGTAAAGATAGAAAACATGCCAATTTTTTTTTTTTTTTTTTTTTTTTTGAGACAGAGTCTAGTCCTGTCACCCAGGCTAAAGTACAGTGGCACAATCTCAGCTCACTGCAACCTCTGCTTCCTGGGTTCAAACGATTCTCATGCCTCAGCTTCCCGAGTAGTTAGAATTAAAGACATGCAGCACCCTTCCCAGCTAATTTTTTTTTTTTTTTTTTTTTTTTCTGTATGTTTAGTAGAGATTAGGTTTTACCATGTTGGTCTGCCTGATCTTGAACTCCTGACCTCAAGTGATTCACCCACCTCAGCCTCCCAAAGTGCTGGGATTACAGGTGTGAGCCACTGTGCCTGGCCAATGCCAATATTTGTAAGTATCTCTTTTAGAGATTTGACTAAATGATAGTTATAAGAAACATACTTTACCTATAAAGAAACATTCAGTTGAAAGTAAAAGAATGGGGGAAACAATACCACACCAACACAAACCATACTGATATTGTAAAAAGCAGACTTTATCAACAGTATTACCAAAAATAAGAGAATTATTTTATAATGATAAAATACCAATTCAGTAGAAAGAAACAGCAGCCCCAAATTTGTGTGTCTATAACATAGCTTCAAAATATAAAATCCAGAAATTCAAAAATTAATATAACTCAAAGGAGAAATAGAACCATCCATAATTGTAGTTGGGGAATTTTTTTTTTTTTTTTTGAGACAGAGTCTGGCTCTGTCGCCCAGGCTGGAGTGCAGTGGCTGGATCTCAGCTCACTGCAAGCTCCGCCTCCCAGGTTTACACCATTCTCCTGCCTCAGCCTCCCAAGTAGCTGGGACTACAGGCGCCCGCCACCTCACCCGGCTAAGTTTTTTGTATTTTTTAGTAGAGATGGGGTTTCACCGTGTCAGCCAGGATGGTCTCGATCTCCTGACCTCGTGATCCGCCCGTCTCAGCCTCCCAAAGTGCTGGGATTACAGGCTTGAGCCACTGCGCCCGGCCAGTTGGGGAATTTAACACACGTATCACATAACTCAGAACAAGAAGGCAGACGACAGAGATTCAAACAACTCATTTAACCAACATGACACACGTCATGTTGGCTTACATCATGAGACTTACATATATACACAAATATATAAAATCAGTATATCCACTTCATCCACCCCTAGCAGAGTGCATGTTATTTTCAGGTACACGTGGAACATGTGTGGCTGTTCTGGGGACATTCCCCATGGCAAGGACTGAGGGCTGCCTGTAGGAACTCACTGAAACTGACAGCCAGCAGCCAGCAAGAACTAAGGACCTCAGTCCTACAACCTCAAAAAACAATTCTTCCAACAACCAGGTATAGCTGCTGGTTTTCTATCTGATGATAGCTGGTTTTCATACAATAGTCTGCTCAGGCTGCCTTAACAAAATACCACAGACTAGGAGGCTTAAACAACAGAAATTTATTTTCTCACCGTTCTGGAGGCTGGAAGTGCATGATCAAGGTGCCAGCAAATTATATTTCTGGTGAGGGCTCTCTCTCTGGCTCGTAGACAGCCACCTTCTTGCTGTGTCCTCAAGTGGCCTTTCCACTGTGTGCATGCAATGAGAGCACTCCAGTATCTGTTCTTCTTTTTTTTTTTTTTTTTTTTTT
>NC_045452.1:32895193-32946188 GCF_002776525.5 Piliocolobus tephrosceles
GATGGTCTTGAACTCCTGACCTCGTGATCCACCCATCTCGGCCTCCCAAAGTGCTGGGATTACAGGCTTGAGCCACCGTGCCCGGCTCTGTTCCTCTTCTTATAAGGGCACCAGATTAGGTGCTATCAGATTAGCGACCCACCCTGGATGCTGATCCTCCACGTTGACTTCTGATTAACCCCAGTTCCTGAAATGCCTGTAAGATTTGTATTTTAACTACTGATCCTTGTGTAAAAGCATGCACTTACCGTAAATCCTGCCCTTAGGGCAAAACAACCTTGACATTATCTTACTTACCATACAGTTATCCTACACATCACCTCTGAAGCATGCATACTCTTCCTCTATGGTCTATAAGCCCTGGGTCTGGGAGCGTAACAGTGAGGAGATCCACCCGCTTCCCTCACTGCTGCCCAAGACACAGACATAGCTTCTGTTCATAAGTCCCTGTTAAATGTTTCTAAGAAACTGGATTTGTCAGCCTCTTTCTTCAGCCTCTCAGCCTCCTCGGTCTTTGGGGGTAGGTTTGCATAGACCTGCTCACCTGGGAATACCTTGCTAAGGGCTCTATCTTCAAATACAGTCACACTGGGGATTGGGGTCAACATATTAATTTGGAGGTAGGGGACATAATTCAGTCCCTGATATGGTTTGGCTGTGTCTCCAGCCAAATCTCATCTTGAATTTTAGTTCCCATAATCCAGATGTGTGGTGGGAGGGACCCTGTGGGAGGTCACTGAATCACGGGGGTGGCTACCGCCATGCTGTTCTCATAATAGTGAGTGAGTTCTCATGAGATCTGATGGTTTTTATAAGGGGCTTTTCCTCCTTTGCTCAGCACTTCTCCTTCCTGCTACCCAGTAAAGAAGGTAACTTTCTTCCCCTTCATCTTTCACCATTATTGTAAATTTCCTGAGGTCTCCAAAGCCAGGAGTAACTGTGAGTCAATTAAACCTCTTTTCTTTATAAATTACCCAGCCTCAGGTGTTTCTTCATAGCAGCATGAGAATGGACTAATATGTAAATAATGTGTGGCTAGAGAGTAAGCTGTGGTGCTTTTTTTTTTTTTTTTTCCAATGGCTGTAAATTCTTTGACATCTTCCCATTGAGAAACAGCATCCACCTTCGTTCCCCTTGGTCTTGGGCTTGTAATGTCTGCTGTAGCGAGGCCTGCAGTGGCTCCCGAGGTAGCTCAGGAAAGGCCATGCCGCTCTCTCAGTCCTCTAGGAATGCAGGCTCTTGGGACACTCCTCAGAACCCAGCCTAGCAGACACCATGCGCAGTGCTGCAGATGTCAGTCCCAGCTGAGCCCAGCCTTCATGTTCTCTCCTACCTGGTGCTACATGACCTCGGGATGGTTCTACCCCAGCGGCAGAGCCACAGCCGTTCTGTCTCCCCAGCGGAGGTCCTAGACACTGAGCCACACCAGCACCCTGTGCCAATCAGTCATGCTGTAGGAGACAAATAAAACAGCTGATGCTTTTACGCTATTAGATAGTGGTTTCGTTTTTTTTTTTTTTTTTTTTTTTTTTTGAGACGGAGTCTTGCTCTGTTGCCCAGGCTGGAGTGCAGTGGCTGGATCTCAGCTCACTGCAACCTCCGCCTCCCGGGTTCACGCCATTCTCCTGCCTCAGCCTCCCGAGTAGCTGGGACCACAGGCGCCGGCCACCTCGCCCGGCTAATTTTTTGTATTTTTAGTAGACACGGGGTTTCACCATGTTAGCCAAGATGGTCTCGATCTCCTGACCTCGTGATCCGCCCATCTGGGCTTCCCAAAGTGCTGGGATTACAGGCTTGAGCCACCGCGCCCGGCCAGATAGTGGTTTCTTATGCAGCAGTAGTAACCGGAACAGAATCAGGTACTTTGAAGTGGGATGCTACCATGACAAAAGCCAAAAAACATGGGGGGTTGACTGTGGGACTCAGCCCCAGAGAGGAGGCTGGCAGGCACGAGAAGGCAGCTGGCAAGGGACTGAGGAAAAGTAAGGAAATGTTCTGGAAGTGAAGGAAAGAAGGCTCTTGTCATTGAATGACTGGCTTCTTTCACCTGCACATCATGAGGAATGATTAAGGAGAGAGGCACTGTAGGGAAAGAGGCATTGGAGAAGGAACGATGGGGTTTTCAAACAGAACTTATAAAAACATGAAGGAGCCAGGATTTGCTGGGCTCAAAAATGAAACTATTTTTCATCCGCAGTTCCTCCCAGCAGAAGATTCTCAAAGAATGAAAGGGCTCACAGCAAAGTTGGGACCCGCAGCCCTGTAGGGAATATGCGGGTTCAGAGCAGACACGAAGCCAAGGGTTGGATTATAAAACCCGCCGTTAAGATGCAGAAAGAGTTCAATTGGTGTCTCACCAGCCTTTTCAGATGCAAAGGACCTCCCAGGGACCGTATGCATGTGCGTCCCAGGTCCCTATTAAGGAGACCTTTTGGGAATCTTAAGAGCATTGTTCCACAACAGCCCCACACGGAGCCCCAATAGTAAAGAGTCTATTTAAAAGAGATCTGGGGTGCAGGTTTTGTCTAATGGAATGAACTTCAATAAAATTCATAGAAAACCCACAAAGTGGCCGGGCGCGGTGGCTCAAGCCTGTACTCCCAGCACTTTGGGAGGCCGAGACAGGTGGATCACGAGGTCAGGAGATCGAGACCATCCTGGCTAACACGGTGAAACCCCGTCTCTACTAAAAATACAAAAAAAAAAAACTAGCCGGGCGAGGTGGCGGGCGCCTGTAGTCCCAGCTACTCCGGAGGCTGAGGCAGGAGAATGGCCTAAACCCAGGAGGCGGAGCTTGCAGTGAGCTGAGATCCGGCCACTGCACTCCAGCCTGGGCGACAGAGCAAGACTCCGTCTCAAAAAAAAAAAAGAAAACCCACAAAGTTATTAAGGAAAGTGTACTAGAAAAATAAGAGCAGCCCCTGTTTGTGGTTGAGCAGTCTTAGCCTGTAGAAATTCAGGGGCCCACTGGCCTCCTTTCATTTTGTGCTATCTGGTTCTTTTAATCCAAGCTGGCTTTTATTTTCTTCCCAGGTGCCTAGAGAATCAGTCCCTGGAGCAACACTGGGCCCTAATCACAGACCTGTTGACCTGGGTCAGGCTGGATTTCAGAATCTCTGCAGACTGCCTGCTTTTTGCCTCAGTTTCGCCCTTCTGAGTGGCAGGGGCCAAGGTATCTGTCCTATCTCCATCCCCACTAGACATAGGGTGAAGAGGTGGGGTCGGGTGCTTGGCTCTTGAGGTCACAAGTCTGTGGATTGAGAAGGAGGTTGTGTCTGAGGAGCTGTGCCCATAGAGCCTTACCCTGCATGGACCTGGTTAGGTGGTGAGACCTGGAGTTCTGGCTGCCATAATGGCATGAGGCCATGGGTGTCTGGGTGAGTCTATTTTGAATGTGTGGGGGGTGCAGCCAGAGGGCAGAATGTATTTTCCACAGTTGGCCATAGCGATTTTGGCAATCCTCCCCACATGCTCTTCTCTTGCCATTTCTCCATCAAGAAATGGAGTCTGGCTGGGCATGGTGGCTCATGCCTGTAATCCCAACATTTTGGAAGACTAAGGCAAGTGGATCACTTGAGGCCAGGAGTGTGAGCAGCCTGGTCAACGTGGTGAAACCCCATCTCTACTAAAATTACAAAAATTAGCCAGGTGTGGTGGTGCATGCCTGTAATCCCAGCTACTCAGGAGCTGAGGTACAAGAATCACTTGAACCCTAGAGAAGGAGGCTGGAGTGAGCTGAGATTGCACCACTGCACTCCAGTCTGGGCAATAGAGCGAGACTCTGTTTCAAAAACAAAAACAAAAACAAAAACAAGCAGAGTAAAAGCACCTCCTTGATTCAGAGCAGGGCGTTTCCTCCTGCTCCGATCCACGACAGCAGCGTTTCACGTGGTTGGGACTTGGACTGTGGAGGCAGGCCCAGGTTCAAATCCTGGCTTTGACACTGAGTGATACAACCTGGATGAACTAGTTCTCTGAGCCTCAGTTTCCCCCATGATGATGAAGAAACACGCATGTCCTATGCAGGCTGAGACTCTGAAGCCTGCTAAACTCCTTTCCCCACTAAGGGGAGGTCCTCATTTATGCCATTGCCCAGGTTTCCTTTACATGTGACTTGTCACATGGTGCTCTGGAGCCCTGTCCTTGGAGACTCACACCCTTTTGACCAGGATGGGGCCAGGGCTGTGCTTAATCAGGTGACTATCCAAGGAGGCCCCTTCCACCTCCAGAGTTCAGAACTCAGTGTCTTACCTTCCTCCCAGGAACCAGAGCACACTGCACACCCAGGACCTGGCAGGGCACCTGAAGGCCAACATGCTGGGGGGCATTGGAGCACACAAGTCACCACTCCAGGGGCAGGAGTAGTTGTCACTTGACTTGCAAAATCTGTCCCTAAGAGAGTCCCTGTGAGGTCTGGCTCCTTGGTGTGCTGAGCAACTGACCTGATCCCACACTCTTCTACCCAAAGAGGCTTCTGGAGCCTTCCTGTGGCCAAGAGACCTGACCAGCCGCACAGGCTGAGGACAGAACGAGCTCAGCCACGGCTCCGTGAACAGGTGTCCTTCTGTGGTCATCATCACTGCAACAGCAAGGTCAGGGTAGGGTATCAGCATGGGGTGTGCACTAAGTTTTTTGTTTTAAAAGTTGTGATCACCAAGACACTGTCCTTGTGTACCTCTGCGTCTCATGGTCCCAGCTGTTGGGGGACACACAGCCAAGTGGGCCTCGCCTGGGGAAGGGAGGTGCACCCATGCGACTCAGGAAACACGGTCCCTGGGCCTCGTTCCAGGGAACCACAAAGGCAAAGTTCAGAAGATTGCAATTAATTTTATATATTAGTACACAATAACAGATAATTAAGTTTAAATGTTGAACTTAAGGTTAATACATATGTTACAGGAATTACATCAGGAATTGATTTTATTATGGAGTCTGTCTTAAGTTTTAATTCTAAAAACAGTGTATTCCTCCTATGATTTAAATTTTAGTTACATTAGCACTGAATAGAACTACTGGTTGCTAAATATACCTGTGGATGTATTCCAGTTACACTAAAAATTGAAATATAGTGCCAGGTTATTCACAGTGTTTTCAACTTAAAGTTTGTTTTTCAAAAGAAAAGAGGTTATTGTTTTGCAGTAGCAAAACTGCTAGGGATTGAGCTTCCAGATTTTTAAACATTTTATTTATTTATATATATATGTATATATTTTTTAGATGGAGTTTCATTCTTGTTACCCAGGCTGGAGTGCAATGGTGCGGTCTCAGTTCACTGCAACCTCTGCCTCCTGGGTTCAGGCGATTCTCCTGCCTCAGCCTCCCCAGCAGCTGGGATTACAGGAGCCTGGCTAATTTTTTTGTATTTTTAGTAGAGACAGGGTTTTACTATGTTGGCCAGGCTGGTCCTGAACTCCTGACCTCAGGTGATCTGCCTACCTCGGCCTCCCAAAATGCTGGGATTACAGGGGTGAATCACTGTGCCCAACCGAGCTTCCAGATTTCAGATTCTCAGCTTTCCTCTTCTCTTGTTTGGTACATTCTTTATTTAAATCTCTAAAATAAAATAACTCGTTTCCACCTCCTAGGTCGTTGCCGTGGAGGTGGTTCAATTCCACGAAGGCATTTTTACAGTCAAGGCGTATGCATCCTCACTTGTTAAGTGAGTTTGTTTGTTTGTTTTTTGAGACAGAGTTATCTCTCTGTGGCTCAGGCTGGAGTGCAGTGGCAGGATCCCTGCTCACTGCAACCTCCGTCTCCCGAGTTCAAGGGATCCTCCTGCCTCAGCCTCCCAAGTAGCTGGGACTACAAGCATGCGCCATCACGCCCGGCTAATTTTTGTATTTTTAGTAGAAACAGGGTTTCACCATGTTGCCCAGGCTGTCTCAAACTCCTGACCTCAAGTGATCTGCCCGCCTCAGCCTTCCAAAGTGCTGGGATTACAGACGTGAGTTAAGTAGTTCGAACAATCAATTGATTAGGCTTTTGTGGCTGCTCACTTGTGCATGTGGTGGCCAAGTACTGTGCTGTCCTGGCCCACAGCGTCCTACAGGAAGGGATGGGCCGTAAGACGTGGGATCTTCTGAAGTTGTCAAATGGAAAACACTCCTGTTGAGTGAAAAAACAAATAGGCGAATCTTGTGATTTTTAAAAAATTTAAACTGACATGATTTTATTGCAAATTTCCAAGAATCCTTAAAAGTTATAAAAAGCATAACCAGAATAAATATCTGTGGCAGAGTTCTACAAAAGACAAAACTCAGTCTTCCTTTTGAGATCTTGCCCCAGCATCAGTTCAAACACTTCCTCTCATATTTCACCAAGACTCAATTCCTGAGCAAGAAACAGCAAGGCACAGCAAGTGCCATGAAAAGCGGCTTTGTGTGGGGTGGGCTCTTCACACTCCAATCTCCAGTTCCTTCTCAAAGCTTCGAAAAAAAGTTGAAAAATGAAAACAAAAGCCCTGCTGTGTTGAGCTGGGCTCTGGCGTTGCCATGGACCCAGGGCAAACAGCGATGCTCCTGCTCTGCCCCCAGCTCAGCTCGCACTGGGCCTGCATGTCTGGAAGGGAGCACGGACCTCGGAATGACTGGTTAGAACCCAAATGAATTCATGGAATTTGACATGGTTCAAAAATAATAAATCGTGATACCCATGAAATGCTGATATTCCGTCTCAGTTTGCCAGATTGGGGCCTCCTGGATTTAGAGTATTCTAAAGTAGCCAGCAGGTTCACGCTGCCCTTTTAGACCTAATACATCTGGCTCGGAAAGAAGTCTCTGACCCTCTGCTATTTGCTGTTCTTTGCTTTGCCTGGTCTGACCCCGCCCCAGGAGTTGTCCTGACAGCGCCAGGTTCCGCAGACAAGAGCAGTAACTTTTACAATAATAATGATGACTCCCAAGTGAGTGCATTGGCTCTTCACATGCGTCTGTATGTGTGCACATGCATGCGCATGTCATTTCTGGGCACTTCACGTGTGTCTATGTGTGCACATGCATGCGCATGTCATTTCTGGGCACTTCACGTGTGTCTCTGTGTGTGCACATGTATGCGCATGTCATTTCTGGGCACTTCACGTGTGTCTCTGTGTGTGCACATGTGTGCGCATGTCATTTCTGGGCACTTCACGTGTGTCTCTGTGCATGCACATGTATGTGCATGTCATTTCTGGGCACTTCACATGTGTCTGTATGTGTGCACATGCATGTGCGTGTCATTTCTGGGCACTTCACGTGTCTGTATGTGTGTACATGCATGTGCGTGTCATTTCTGGGCACTTCACGTGTGTCTGTATGTGTGCACATGTATGTGCATGTCAATTTCCTTTACTCCTCCGACAGCCCTCTCAGGGGTGCAGCTTTTTCCCTCTTTTACTCAGGCTGAGAAAGGTGGTCGTTTGACAAGGTATGTTCAGAGATCAGATCTGAACCCAGCTCCAAGGCTCCAGCATCCAAGCCCTGACCCCATGGCTGCCTGCTGGCTGGGAGTGGCATTCTTTAGAACAGGAAAGGCAGTGAGTTCTCATGGCATCAATACTTGCATTTGCTACAACAGAAGCTTTTTGTCTCTTCTTCACATTCCTTTAGAACACAAGCCTCCTTTTCTGCCTGTGGCCATCGGTCACTGGAATCAGCCTCGTGAGTGGCTTGGTGGCGGATGGCACCGTCCTTTGTGGGAGAAAACAATGTTGCTGCCCAAGCCTTTCTGGAGTGACCTCTTCCCACCCCCGACCAGCCCCAGCAAGGCCCGGGGCTGGCTGCCTAGTTGATTGGAGCCAAGAGTTTGCTGAATGGATGAAGGGAGAAGGGACATCCAAGCGACTGAAGAAGATCTTAACAGAAGATTTATACATTCAAATAGAGGTCCCTGTTGACCCACAAGCTCCTTCATGCACTGTCCTGGGCAGGCAGCACTGTTGCTTGGGAAGGAGAGCCCCTTCCTGTCATGGCAGGTCGTCATCTGGGAACCTGGAGCCACATCAACTCATTTCCCTCCATCTGCAGACTAGACAGAGGGTGAACCACATGGGTGCCTTTGGCATTCAAGGTGCAGTAGACTAGACACCATGGACCTTGAGCCTCCATCACCCCCTCCACCCCCTCCCAATTATCTCCAAAGTTTCACAGGCTGCAATGCCAGGCAGCTCTCCACAATGCCATGACCACTAGTCAAGTGATGGCTCTTGGCCACAGAGTCATGGCAGCGTTGCTCACAATGGCACCTTTCTTCCCAAGCCAAAGAGTGCATGTTCTCACTCTCCGGGAAAACACCGTGGTGATTGCTCTCCAGCAACCAGCTGCCTCTTGGCACCCTTGTTGTCTCCTTAAGCTTTTTTATTATTGGGAGGAACAGGTAGTACATATTTTTTTGCAGGTGGACTAGTGACATTTGTGATATCTTATTATATTACTTTGGGGATTTTTTATCTTCAGAAAGTACTCATTTTTTGTTTCTAGTTCAACATATAAGGAGCTAAAAAATCTTTGCTCCATTCTAACAGCAAGTAAAAAGCTGAACAAACTGAAAAATTAATCCAGTAGAGAAGTTAGATCCAGTAGAGAAATGAGGTCACAGGACAAACTATTGTGCCCAACATTGGAGAGAGAGACAGGTGGGGAGACAGAATCACAACTTATCTCCAGCAGAAACCTCCAGTGCCAGGGTAGGAAAACCTGAAAAATTGCTGGAGGTTCAGTGCTGCAAGTCTGAGGGACAAAAACTCCAAGGGGACCCCCGTCCTGAGGGCCCCTACACTTTTGTGAATTTTACCTCCAGGAGCTTGACCAGGTCCTCACAGTGAATATTGGAGAAAAATCCCCTTGTGCTTCAGCAGGGGGAAGAAAAAAGGAACCATCTTGAGATAGGGCATTTTGTTCTTAACAATGCCTGTCCTCAGGAGTCTGTTTTACCCCAGCCAAACTGGCTGGGTTACATCAGAGCCTGACCTACCAACTCCAGGTGGCTCCGGACTTCCATGCAGGTGAAGGGAAATACACAATTCCAGCCCCCTGCAGTCATCCTGTCCCACCTACAGGATAGGGGAGCATTGGTGAAGGTCACAATTCAGGGGGCCAGGGTCACCACAGACCTAGACCTACTCATGGGATTGTAGAATGCTTTCCCTCCCCCACACCTACCACCACATCACTAAAGGTCTTTTGACAGCGGTTCCTTCTAACCAGACTTCATTTCCAGCCTTCAAAAAACATTACAAGGTATACTAAAAGACAAAAACTGGTTTGAAGAGCCTAAAAAAGCATCACAAGCAGAGTCAGATATGGCAGGAATGCTGAAATTTTCAAACCAGGAATTTTGAAAAGCTATAAGTAATGTGTTAAGGGATGTAACAGAAAAAGCAGATGGCATGCAAGAGTGAATGGGCAACAAAAGCAGAAAGATGGAAATTCTAAGAAATAATCAAACATAAATGCTAGAGTTTGAAAACCATTGTAACAGAAATGAAGAATCCCTTTGATGGAGTCATTGGTAGACTCATGGCTGAGGAAAAAATCTCTGAGAGCTCGAGAACATGACAATAAAAACTTCCAAAACTAAAAAACAAAGAGAATAAAAGCTGGGGAGGAAAAGCAGAACATAATATCCTAGAACAATGGGATAGCTACAAAAGGTGTAACATACACACAATGAGAACAAAAGGAAAAAAAAGAGAAAGGAACAGAAGCAATATGCAAAGCAATAATGACTGAGAATTTCCCCAAGATTAATGTAAGATACCAAACCACAGATCCAGGAAGCTCAGAGAACACAAATAGAATAAATGCCTGTTCCCCCCCAGAACTAAGCATATCATATTCAAGCTTCAGAAAATCATAAAGGAAAAATCTCAAAAGAAACCAGAGAAAATAAACACCTTACCATAGAGAAGCACGATAAAAATTACATCTAACTTCTCCTGAAAAACTATGCAAGCAAGAAGAAGATGGAATGAAATATAGTCATATATCACTTAATGTTGGGGATACATACTGAGAAATGTTTCATTAGGCAATTTTGTCCTTATGCGAACATCATACAGTTACACAAACCTAGCTGGTATAGCCTAGTATACACCTAGGCTGTATGATACAGCCTATTGCTTCTAGGCTACAAACTTGTCCAATATGTTACTACTGGATATTGTAGGCAATGAAACACAATGGTAAGTATTTTTACATCTAAACATAGAAACGGTACAGTAAACATATGATATAAAAGATTTTAAATGGTACACCCATATGGGGCATTCATGATGAATGGAGTTTGCAGAACTGGAAGTTGTTCTGGGTGAGTTAGTGCTTGACTGGTGAGTGAATGTGAATGCCCAGGGCATTACTATACTCTACTGCAGACTTATAAGCATTAATGTACTGTAGTAGTACTACTAGAGTAGTAATACTTACAAGCATTATCGTATTCTACTGCAGACTTATAAGCATCATTGTAATCTACTGTAGGCTTATAAGCACTGTACACTTAGGCTATGCTAAATTTATTTATTTATTTATTTATTTATTTATTTATTTATTTATTTTAGAGATAAGGTCTCACTGGATTGCCCAGGCTGTTCTTGAACTCTTGGCCTCAAGCAATCCTCCTGCTTTGGCCTCCCAAAGTGGTAGGATTAGAAGCTTGAGCCTCTGCATCCAGTTATACATTAAATTTATTTTAAAATATTCTTCCCAGGCATGGTGACTCACGTCTATAATCCCAGCACTTTGGGAGGCTGAGGTGAGTGGATCACTTGAGGTCAGGAGTTCAAGACCAGCCTGGTCAACATGGTGAAACCCTGTGTCTACTAAAAATACAAAAAGCAGCTGGGCTTGGTGGCACACACCTGTAATCCCAGCTGCTTGAGAGGCTGAGGCAGGAGAATCACTTGAACCCAGGAGGTGGAGGTTGTAGTGAGCCAAGATTATACCACTGCACTCCAGCCTGGGCAACTGAGCAAGACTCCATCTCAAAAAACAAACAAATAAACAAAAAACAAAAATATTATTCTTTCTTCAATAATAAATTAAACTTAGCTTACCATAACTTATTTACTTTATAAACTTTTTTTCTCATTGACTCATTTGAAATAACAGCTTAAAATACAAACACATTGTACAGCTATACAAAAATATTTTCTTTCTTTATATCCTTAATCTATAGGCTTATTTCTTTTTTTTTTTTTTTTTGAGACGGAGTCTTGCTCTGTCGCCCAGGCTGGAGTGCAGTGGCCGGATCTCGGCTCACTGCAAGCTCCGCCTCCCGGGTTTATGCCATTCTCCTGCCTCAGCCTCCCGAGTAGCTGGGACTACAGGCGCCCGCCACCTCGCCCGGCTCGTTTTTTGTATTTTTTTAGTAGAGACGGGGTTTCACCGTGTTCGCCAGGATGGTCTCGATCTCCTGACCTCATGATCCGCCCGTCTCGGCCTCCCAAAGTGCTGGGATTACAGGCTTGAGCCACCGCGCCCGGCCTGGCTTATTTCTATTTTTAACAATTTTTACATTTTTTCCTTTTTTTTTTTTTTTAACTGAAACACAAACACATTAGCCTAAGCCTACACAGGTCAGAACCATCAATAGCACTGTCTTCCACCTCTACATCACATCTTTTCGCACTGGAATGTCTTCAAGGGCAATAAGACATATGGAGCTGTCCTTCTCTGCAGCACCTTCTTCTAGAATATGTCCCAAAGGACCTGCTTGATGCTATTTTACTGGTAACTGACTGTTAACTAACTTTACATATATATACACACATACACACATATATATGTGTGTGTGTGAATATACATATATTATAGAAAGAGTACCGTCTAAAATAACAATACAATGTATTGTATAGTAAATACATAAACCAGTAAGATGGTCATTTATGATAGTTGTCAAGTATTGTGTATCATATATAATTTAATGTACTATACTTCTATGTGACTTGTAGCACAGTAGGTTTGTTTACACCACTATAACCACAAACACATGAGTAATGCATTGCACTACAATGTCATGATGGCTACATCACTAGGCAATAGACATTTTTCATTCCATTATAATCTATGAGACTACCATTGCATATGCAATGTCATTGACCAAAATGTTGTTACATGACACATGGTTATATTTAAAGTGTTGTGAAAATAAACCCTCTGATATGGTTTGGCTGTGTTCCCACCCACATCTTATCTTGAATGGTAATCCCCGTGTGTCGTGGGAAGGACCTGGTGGGAGGTAATGAAATCATAGAGGGAGGTTACCTCCATGCTGCTGTTCTCATGACAGTGAGTTCTCATGAGATCTGATGGTTTTATAAGGGGCTTTTTCCTCTTTTGTTTGGCACTTCTCCTTGCTGCCACCATGTGAAGAAGAATGTGTTTGCTTCCCCTTCTGCCATAGTTGTAAGTTTCCTGAGGCCTCCCCAGCCATGCTAAACTGTGAGTCAATTAAACCTCTTTCCAGGCCGGGCGCGGTGGCTCAAGCCTGTAATCCCAGCACTTTCGGAGGCCGAGACGGGCGGATCACGAGGTCAGGAGATCGAGACCATCCTGGCTAATTGGGTGAAATCCCGTCTCTACTAAAAATACAAAAAACTAGCCGGGCGAGGTGGCGGGCGCCTGTAGTCCCAGCTACTTGGGAGGCTGAGGCAGGAGAATGGCGTAAACCCAGGGGGTGGAGCTTGCAGCGAGCTGAGATCTGGCCACTGCACTCCAGCCTGGGCGACAGAGTGAGACTCTGTCTCAAAAAAAAAAAAAAAAAAAAACCTCTTTCCTTTATAATTTACCCAGTCTCAGGTATGTCTTTATTAGCACTGTAAGAACAGACTAATACACCCACCAACCTAGAATTCTGTGCTCTGCAAAACTATCCTTCAAAAGTAAAGGAGAAATATACTTTCTGAGACAAACAAAAATTGTTGCTAATAGATCTGAAGAAATGTTAAAAGAAGTTCTCCAGAGAAAAAGAAAATGATGTTTTAGAAACTCAGGTCTAAGCTAACATCATGATGACAGGATCAAACTCACACATATTAATACTAACCCTGAATGTAAAAGGCTAAATGCCCCCAATTAAAGGACTCAGAGTGGCAAGCTCAATAAAGAACCAAGACCCAATAGTATGCTGTCATCAAGAAACCCATCTCACATTCAATGACACCTACAGGCTCAAAATAAAGGGATGGGTAAAAATCTACCAAGCAAATGGAAAACCAAAAAAAGTAGGAGTTGCAATCCTAATTTCAGGCAAAAAAGACTTTAAACCAACAAAAATCAAAAAAGACAAAGAAGGGCATACAAAATGGTAAAGGATTCAATTCAACAAGAAGACCTAACTATCCTAAGTATATACATAATATGTGTGTGTGTATATATATGTGTGTATGTATGTGTATATATACATATATATGTGTGTGTATATATATATACCAAACACAGGAGCACCCAGATTCATAAAGCAAGTTCTTAGAGCACCTCAAAGAGACTTATACTCCCACACAATAATAGTGGGAGACTTCAACACCCTGCTGACAGTACTAGACAGATCATTGAGGCAGAAATTTACCAAATATATTCAGGACCTAAACTCAGCACTGGAGTAAATGGACCTGATAGACATCTACAGAACTCTCCACCCTAAAGCAACAGAATATACATTCTTGTCATCACCACATGCACATACTCTAAAATCAACCACATAATGAGACATAAAACACTCTTCACCAAGTGCAAAAGAACTAAAACCATAACAACCACTCTCTTGGACCACAGCACAAGAAAATTGCTCAAGGCCAGGCATGGTGGCTCACGCCTGTAATCTCAACACTTTGGGAAGCCAAGGCAGGTGGAGCACTTGAGGTCAGGAGTTTGAGACCAGCCTGTCCAACATGGTGAAACCCTGTCTCCACTAAAAATACAAAAATGAGCCAGATATGGTGGCACATGCCTGTAATCCCAGCTACTCAGGAGGCTGAAGTGGGAAGACTGCTTGAACCCAGAAGGTGGAGGTTGCAGATTGCCTCTCTGCACTCCAGCCTGGGTGACAGACTGAGACTCCATCCGAAAAAAAGAAAAGGAAAGAAAGAAAATTGCTCAAAACCATACAATTATATGAAAATTGAATAACCTGCTCCTGAATGACCTTTGGGTAAATAATGAAATTAAGGCAGAAATCAAGAAGTTCTTTGAAACTAATAAAAACAAAGATACAACATACCAGAATATCTTGGACACAGATAAGGCAGTGTTAAGAGGGAAATTTTTTGCAATAAATGTCCACATCAAAAAGTTAGAAAGCTCTCAATCAAACAACCTAACATCACAACTAAAAGAACTAGAGAACCAAGAGCAAATCAGTCCCAAAACTAGCAGAAGACAAGAAATAACCAAAATCAGAGCTGAACTGAAGGAGACTGAGACACAAAAAACCATTCAAAGGATCAACAAATCCAGGGGTTGGTTTTTTGAAAAAATTAATAAAATAGACCACTAGCTAGACTAATAAAGAAGAAAAGAAGAAGATCCAAATAAGCATAATTAGAAATGACAAAGGGGATATTACCACTAACCCCACAGAACTGCAAATAACCATCAGAGAATATTATGAACACCTATATGCAAACTAGAAAATCTGGAAGAAATGGATAAATTCCTGGGTACATACACCCTCCCAAGAGTGAACCAGGAAGAAACTGATTCGCTGAACAGATCAATAACAAGCTCTGAAATTGAATTAGAAATAAATAGGCTACCAACCAAAAAAATCCAGGACCAGATGGATTCAGAGCTGTATTCTACCACATGTACAAAGAAGAGCTAGTACCATTCCTGCTGAATCTATTCCAAAAAATTCAGGAAGGGGACTCCTCCCTAACTCATTCTATGAGGCCAGTATCATCATAGTACCAAAATCTGGCAGAGACACAACAACAACAAAAAAACTTTAGGCCAAAATCCTTATGAACATTGATGCAAAAATCCTCAACAAAATAATAGCAAACTGAATCCAGCCACACATCAAAAAGTTATCCACCATGATCAAGGAGGCTTTATCCCTGGGATGCAAAGTTAGATCAACATATGCAAATCAATAAATGTGATTTATCAAACAAACAGAACTAAAGACAAAAACCACATGATCATCTCAATAGATGCAGAAAAGCCTCTTGATAAAAATTCAACACCATTTCATGTTAAAAACTCTCAATAAACTAGGTATTGAAGGAACATACCTCAAAATAATAAAAGCCATCTATGACAAACCCACAACCAACATCATACTAAATGGGCAAAAGCTGGAAGCACTCCCCTTGAAAACTGGCACAAGACAAGAATGCCCTTTCTCACCACTCCACTCCTATTTAAAATAGTATTGGAAGTCCCGGCCAGAGCAATCAGGCAAAAGAAAGAAATAAAGGGCATCTAAATAGAAAGAGAGGAAGTCAGACTAACCCTGTTTGTGAACAACAATCAACATACAGAAATAGTTAAATGTAAAATCCAAAACTATAAAAACCCTGGAAGACAACCTAGGTAATACCGTTAAGGACATAGGAATGGGCAAATATTTCATGAAAAAGACACCAAATTGCAGCAAAAGCAAAAATTGACAAATATAATCTATTTTATTAAACTAAAGAGCTTCTACACAGCACACACACACACAAAAACTATCAACAAAGTAAACAGAATGGGAGAAAAATTTCACAAACCATGCCTCTAACAAAGATCTGATATCCAGCATCTATAAGGAACTTAAACAAATCTACAGAAAAAAAGACACTTTCCAAAAGAAAACATACATGTGGCCAACAAGCATATGAAAAAAAAACCCTCAACATCACTGATTGTTAGAGAAATGCAAATCAAAACCACAGTGAGATACTCTCTCCCATCAGTCAGAATGGCTATTAAAAAGTCAAAAAATGGCCAGGCACAGTGGCTTACACCTGTAATCCCAGCACTTTGGGAGACTGAGGTAGGTGGATCACCTGAGCTAGGAGATCAAGACCAGCCTGGCCAACATGGTGAAACCCCATCTCTATTAAACAAATACAAAAATTAGCCTGGTGTGGTGGCATGTGCCTGTAATCCCAGCTACTCAAGAGGCTGAGACAGAAGAATTGCTTGAACTCAAGAGGTGGAGGTTGCAGTGAGCCAAGATCGAGTCACTGCACTCCAGCCTGGGTGACAGAACGAGATTCCGTCTCAAAAAACAAAACAAAACGATACAAAAGTCAAAAAATAACAGGTGCTGCCAAGGTTACGGAGAAAAAGGAATGCTTGTACACTGTTGGGGGGTATGTAAATTAGTTCAACCATTGTGGAAAACAGTGTGGTGATTCCTTAGAGACATAAAAACAGAATTACCATTCAACCCAGCAATCCTGTTACTGGGTATATACTCAAACGAATATAAATCATTCTATCATAATGACACATGCACGTGTATGTTCATTACAGCACTATTCACAATAGCAAAGGCATGGAGTCAACCTAAATGCCCATCAGTGGTAGACTCGATAAAGAAAATGTGGTACATATACACCATGAAATATTATGCAAGCATAACAAAGAATAAGAACATGTCCTCTGCAGGAACATAGGCAAACTATCGTAAGCACCGTGGGATGGAGGGAAAGGCCTTGGGATACAATCCACACATCATGTTTTCCCCTAAAAGTACCACCCCTTTTAGTCCCTGCAGACACTGGGTTCAGCAGCTTCTCTGAGGCAGCCCCGTTGAGCCCAGGGCTGACCACAGACAAGCACTACTGTCCACAGAACCTCACGCCCAGTGGGGCCAGACGCGGAGGCTGGCAGAGGAGAGAAGCTCCAGGGGCCTCTCCATTAGAAACCAGCTTGCAGGCCACTTAATCTCCTACGCTCAGCCTGTACTTGGAAGCTGCTTGTTCTTGGCTGCACATTTGCTTTGTTTAAATCAATCAATCCAAGTCTCTCTCCTCTCCCTACCCCCAACCTTGCCTTTAGGGGAACATCAATATTCATGTAATAAATAACTCACACAAAAAGCTGACTCCCCACTTCCTGCCCTACAGGCCCTTTTTTCTTCCTCAGCCCATGTGCAATCCTGGCTCCCAGCAAGTCCCCAGGGCTGCTTGGTCAATGCAGCCCTGTGTGCAGGCCTGGCAGCCCTGCCGCCCCCGCCCTCGGCCCCCATTGGCTGCCACGGCCTGCAGTGGGCTGCACCAGGGTTCATCCGTCCTCCCTGGGCAGACGGAATAAGAGGCTGCCTCTGCCCACCAGACCTGCCACCCAGGACCCGCAGCGGAGACGAGGCCTGCAGCAAGGAGCCGAGGAAGGGGTGAGACAAGGAAGAGGTGAGAAAGAGCCAGGCCAAGAGGACGCTCAGGAAGAAATGGTTGTTTTCTTTTGGGTGGAAGGGAATGGAGGGGTAGAAACTAAATGGTAGCTTAAAAAGCCCCTTTAGGACAATTGACAGCACTTCAGAAGTGTCAGTAGGATGATGTGTTTTAATCTCTACATTAATGCTGCTTTGTGGACACCTGACTGCATCAGCCCTAGGCAGCTAGAGGTGTTTTGCCATAAATCAGAGAAACTTCAGGTCTCCTGGCCCAGAAGTGATTGCTGACATTTTCCCAGTGGTGCTACAAATACTGCCTCTCCTGTAACTATTTGAAGAGTAAAGATTTTGCTTCCCACTGGGGCTGGAAATGATGGAGAATCTAATGCTAGTTTAGTCCATATCCGAAATAAATCCCTTTTCTCCTTGTTACTTTTTCCACCGCCCTGGGTAAGTAACTCTTCAGTTTTCCAGTTTCCCTCAGTTTGAAGTGCCAGGGTGACCACAGCCCCAGGACGCCACTCAGAAATTACGTAACAATTACAAATACATTGGGTCAAAGAAATTGGGGTTTTGGTGGATTTTAACTTTCTTCAGTCTCACAGTTTCTCAGGGAGGTCGAACCCCTAGAGGGATCCTCACACGCTAGGTAACGTGTCTTTCTAAGGAGTTAAAGTTCAAATGTTCTCTTGTTCTCAATATTAAAAGATTAATGTCTGACATTCACAGAATGTGAGAAAGAAACGGATATTTATTTCCATTTCTCTTAAAAGATAAACGATAAACCATCAACTATTTCTTAAGTCAAAGGGAAAAATTTAACAAGAATTTTTTAATCGATTTGTAGCGTAGTTATGAAGAAAACCCTATTTTCTAGTGGTTTCTATTAGTGTTCTAATATATGGAATACGTGTTTTATGCCTTTCCTTTGTAATAATCCCATTAGTCATAATTCATAGAAAAACAATTTAACCTCCTTTTCCCCAAATCATCATGGACTTTGAGGAGCATCAGAATGATGTAAAAGTGTCTTGTTTTGTTTTGTTAAAAAATAATACACATATATCAATAATTGAAAACTTGAGTGCAAAGAATAAGAAAAGCATGAAATGCTAAAGATTTTAATCCATCTTAACTGTTCTATTTATGAATTACCAAATTTTTAGGGACTCAAGAGCAAAATAAAGTACACTGATTATTAATAGAATGCCTTTAGCAAAGATCTGGCCAGCACAAAAAAATCTTCAATCCTGTTTCCTTTGGAGGATCAGAAATAAATAAAATTTTTAACATCTAATTCCAAATTATTTTTAAGATGTAAGTCATATATTCAACATGGGAATGATTTTTCAACACTATTTGATTCATTAAAATGTTCTTATTTGATGATTAGAACTCAAGGCCAAAAGCTGGTAAATTTCTCGGCCCGCCCATCTGTTTTGTGAGACAACTGACAAGGCATCCTTTGTAGAAGGCGCCTCATTCCCAGACTGATGAGATATTTCCTTGGTTTGTAGGCTGTGGTGTAAGGTACTTGCTGTGAGGGAGGTCGGAGGGCTCTTACTTTGATAGCTGCAGAGAAACACCTATTCCTGCCCCCGTCCCAGTCACTGCAGTGAATGAACCAAACTTTCCCTACACTGGAGGTAGAATGCAGGCTCAGCAGCTCAGCTTTCTGCTGGATTCTGTCCCTCCCTGCGACAGAACCACACGCATTTAATCAGTTAAACTTAGGATACATTTTTTTTCCTGGTAGATCAAATAACTTTCCCTGTTATTCTTCAAAAAGATTGTGGCAATTCTACCATATTTATTTTTCCAGATGAATTTTACAGCTGTTTTTGTCATGTCACACATCCAAAAAAATTCCATCATTGTTATTAAAAATGATTTAAATTTACATATGAATTTAAAGGAAAAACTTCCTACATTTTATGTTCCTCCGAATCTCTTGGAAGGATCTGCATTTTTCTTCCTAAACTTAAGTCTTAGATCACATGCTATTTCTATATGAATAGGATATTTTGCACTGGATTTTCTACTTCTTTATTGATAGAATATAGGAATGCTATTGATTTTTGTCTTCATATTTTGCTCCTAGTCAGTGTCTCAGTTTCAGATTGATTTTAACAGCTTGCAGTCGATGGTTTGCTCACCTGCACTCTATGGCCTCATCTTGGAGCCTTACAAGTACAGAGAGGGACCCTGTGGGGAGGAAGCAGAAATTTAACCCCTGAATTCCTTTGCTGCTCTGCCTCTGTATTTTTGCTAAAGATTCCCTGTTGGACCAACCCAACCAGAAGCCAGAGGGCATGGGAATATATATCCCTGTGGCCCACAGAGACAGAGAAGGCAGGCTCACATCTGTCTAAGAGGCAGGTGGAAGGATTGATAAAGGTGCAAATTCCCAGAATGCCCCTCCAGGCCATGCCTGCTGTTCTGAGCTTGAAAAGAGTGCCAGGGCCAGTCCATCCTCCTTGTCTGGGTTGAGGTCCGTATTGATAACATGTGAAATGTTTTATGATGAGGTATAGATGAGAAGGCATCTTTCCTTTGCGAGCCCCTAGGATGTCTGAGCTGGAGAAAGCCATGGTGGCCCTCATCGACGTTTTCCACCAGTATTCTGGAAGGGAGGGAGACAAGCACAAGCTGAAGAAATCCGAACTGAAGGAGCTCATCAACAATGAGCTTTCCCATTTCTTAGAGGTGAGTCTTGCTTTTTACACTTGACACTTTCTCCATCTCCTCTTAAAAAGCCGCTGGTACACTGGCTTTATCTTCTCAGCTGCACTGAAGGTGATTTCCTTCCAGGACTCCTGGGCTGCTTCTGCAAACTTGTTTGAGTAACGGAACCCTCAGTGTGGGACTGGCTCATATGGGCCCCTTGTTTTCATGTCCTTATCAACCATCTTGTGTACAATCGGTGCATCAAGGTCCCGAAGGCCAAAGCTTCCCAAATAATGCTGGACTCATTACTTACCATGGGCCAAAGTGAACATAAAAGGAAACTGTTAAAAATAAGCTTTGGGAATGCTTTTAGGAAAAGGATGTATTTTGGCTTAGCTAGATGTTTAGTATTTAGTATTTACTATGGAGATAAGATATGCCAGACTTTCACTCAGTAAACACTGACTGAGCACTAACTAAGGCATGACAGACATGGCTTCTGCTCTGGGGCACCCAGCCTGGCACATGGATGAATGACCATGACTGGCTTCACTGAGGGCATGACAGGGGTCTGTACACATCCTTTGGAAGCCCCGGGGCTTTGCAGGAGGCTCCATGGAGTAACAGATGTTGGTGAGGAGCTGTCTTTAGTTGGGGCCCCTACTTTAGGGAGCTGTATGAGGGTTCCTGGTGAGCCCTGTTCTTCGGGCAGTTCCTGCTGTGGCTTGTGGTGGAAGTGTGTCCAGACTCTTGCATCAGGACTCATTTTCCTACCCACTCTCTCCACTGCGCTCGGATGAGACCCACCTGTCTTTACTGCCCACCTCATGCCCTCATGGAAGTGAACTCCGATCCCCCTGGTACCTGATGCTCTCTCAGAACCAAGGCTGGCTGGAGGCACGCCTTAAGCCAGAGTGAAGCACCGGCGGTGTCCATGTGTGAGATGCAGTGAAGGGCCTCCTGGGTCACCGATATGAGCAATCACAAATGGGAGAAATGACCAGAAAATGAGCCAGTGCACTAGTGTCTCACCAAGTCCTGATTCTAGCATAAATACTAGGGCAGGGCTCTGCTGCATGGGGATGGGGAACTGCCCTCCTAAGCTGGCCAAGCCTCTCAGTGCAAGACAGCAAGCCCTGGGCTCCAGCAGCCCAGCAGTCCATTGTTTTCAGGGCAGGGGGAGAGGGACTGGCTGGTTCTCCTGTCCGCACTTCCACCAAACACCGCACCACTGTGAATGGTTCAGAGTGGAGCAGACAGGCCTGCAAGCTTGCAGGGGGCATCCCCACGTCTGATTCCAGGACTGGTTTTCTCTGGCATTCAAGTCCACAGAGTGACAGCAGTCCCACTCACACACGCAGTTTTCTAGTTCCACCAGTCCTGCCTTCTGACTTGATCTGAAAGTCCCAGGTTCTTCTTCTGAACAAGGGCTGTTGTGAGGATGAAACAGGACAGTGCTTAAGTGCTTAACATATAGTGAAAGCTCAACTAATAGTAGCTATTATTAATTATTTTTATACATAGAAAAAGCTTAGCATGTGGGAATCTCAATTTGTAAATGATAAATAATTCATGGTAAGCATTTCAAGGCATCACGAACATTTGCTGCCTGGTTTTATCAAGGTAATTTCAGTTCAGAAGCGGATCTATAATGTAATTGAAGTTAGTGCCCTGCTCCTGCCCATCCACAGGTGCTTCGCCACCCCTACCCCCATGGAGTTACAATCTTCTGTATGTTTTATTTAGTTTTTGAGATAAGGTCTTGCTCAGTCACCCAGGCTGGAGTGCAGTGGTGCAATCTTGGCTCACTGCAGCCTCAACCTCCCAGGCTCAAGCAATCCTCCCGCCTCAGCCTCCTGAGTAGCTGGGAATATGGGCATATGGACCACACCCAGATAATTGTTTTGTTTTTTTTTTTTCTTTGTAGAGATGGAGTCTCCCTGTGTTGCCCAGGCTGGTCTCAAACTTCCTGGGCTCAAGTGATCCTCCTGCCTCAGCTTCCCAAACTGCTGGGATTACAGGTGTGAGCCACCATGCCCGACCCCTGTGTGTCTTATAGCCAAGGTGGCTGTTATACATCACACTTGACTTCTTCAGGCCAAGCCTTCCTGTCCCGGGGAATTGTTACTCTGCTCTTCATCAGTGTTCAATACCCAAGTATTTCCCACTCCATTTGTAGCCCTGCACTGTGGTTGTTCCTCTGAGGCTTTGTGCATCACTTAATAGCCACGCCATTCATTCAGCTCCAATGTCAGGCAGAACTGTCAGAAAAAAAGTTTCATGACACCTAGAAAGCAATTCAAATGGGAAAAAGAATACAGGGTTAACAAATCTAGGATGTTCCCAAGAGTTACTTCAGCAACAAAGAAGACTTTCGAAACATTACATTCTACTGGAAGTCTTTAAGACAGGGACTTCCACACACAGCATACATGAAAAGTTTAGGAGGGCCAAAAGTTTATTTTTATTTCAAGACATTTGCTAGGGCTGATCTAGACGATATTCTTTTTTTTTTTTTTTTTCAGGTATTTTAAGTAAGATAACAACCTTCAGTTTTTCACCTCTTGGCTGTCCCATTCAGCCTTTTCCAGTAGCTCAGGGACAGACACTGACCCCCAGAGACTTCTACTTGGACAACAGCCCCCTGGTCACATGAGACATCTTTCCTGATATTTTGCATTTGATGTTCTCAGGTTATTTCAGACAAAAATTATCAGAGTCACTCAACTTTTAATCATGTTTTGATGGTCCAAAATTCCATTTAAAAACAAGGTTGGCAACTTCTTTTATCTCTCTTAGGAAATCAAAGAGCAAGAGGTTGTGGACAAAGTCATGGAAACACTGGACAGTGATGGAGATGGCGAATGTGACTTCCAGGAATTTATGGCCTTTGTTGCCATGGTTACCACCGCCTGCCACGAGTTCTTTGAACACGAGTGAGATTAGAAAACAGCCGAGCCGTTCCCGTAACAGAGATGGTCACACAAGAAAGCAGACAGCAAGGGCTTGCGGCCTAGTAGGAGCCGAGCTTTCCAGCCGTGTTGTAGCTAATTAGGAAGCTTGATTTGCTTTGTGAGTGAAAAATTGAAAACCTCTTTCCAAAGGCTGTTTTAACAGCCTACATCATTCTTTCTGCTATATTAGGCCTGTGTGTAAGCTGACTGGCCCCATGGACTCTTGTTAACAGTCACTTAGGAGTCAGGTCTCAGTGATAAAGCGTGCACTGTGCAGCCCGCCATGGCCGTGTAGACCCTAACCCGGAGGGAACCCTGGCTACAGAAATTACCCTGGGGCACCCTTAAAGCTTCCGTTACCTTTAAAAAACAAAGCCTTATCCAGCATCATTGGAAAACACTGCTGTTCTTTAAATGCGTTCCTCATCCATGCAGGTAACACCTGGTTGGCTGGTGTGACCCTGCAAGGGCGTGGTGGCCTCGGCCTGCTTCCCGGGATGCGCCTTACCACCAGGTGAACACTCAGTGCTGGCAGCCCTCCTGGAAAAAGCAACCCGGTCAGAACTGGGAACCCGAGCCAGCTCTGGGGGCTCCAGCGCGGCCTCCCTGCCCCATGCAACTCAAGTCGCAGCTGCAGGATCCTCGCCTCCAATGTGCCTCCAGCACATGCGGCTTCCGAGGGCACTACCGGGGCTGTGAGCCACCAAGAGGGCCTGCGTTCAATAAAAAGAGCGCAGCTTGGGAGGCCGAGGCAGGCGGATCACAAGGTCAGGAGTTGGAGACCAGCCTGACCAACACGGTGAAACCCCGTCTCTACTAAAAATACAAAAATTAGCGGGGTGTGGTGGTGGGAGCCTGTAATCCCAGCTACTCGGGAGGCTGAGGCAGGAGAATCGCTTGAACCTGGAGGCCGAGGTTGCAGTGAGCCGAGATAGCACCACTGCACTCCAGCCTGGGTGACAGAGCGAGACTCCGTCTCAGAAAAAAAAAAAAAAAAAAGTGCAGCAACAGTGCCCCAGCGCCATCGAAAGGAAACGCAAGCAATGAACGTGGATCCCCACTGCCCCCGCAACAGAGAGGTTTCCCCATGGGCTTCCGGCCACTCCACGGGGGACTTCCGGCGGGTTGGGTCACGTGCTCTTCCCTAAACCAATCACCAGGAAGGGGAGCTGCCAATGGTCCAGGGTACTCACGTGCGTGTCCATGATGCACCTGGGTCACCAGCCCCATTACCGGTGTTCGCTGCGCTCCCCGTGCTCGGTGGCCTTCATCTCAGAAACCTCAGGCTCCTCAGCGTCCCTCTGTGCCCTCTGAACAGTCGTGGGTAAAACAGGAAGTCCTTCCTGTCCCAGGCAGTGTGGGAGGCCCAGAGGCTCACAGGGCTGGAGGCTGGGTGGGGCAGAGGCAGGAACCACAGCTGTGATGCCGGAGAGATGGGGTGGTGAGAGGGGCCTGGGAGCGGCCAGAGGGGTCCCAGCGAGGCCACTTGTTCCTGCCACCTGGGGAGTCCCCAGAGCCCGATGCTCACTCCTCGCTCAGCTCTCGCCGTCTGGAAATTCTTGGTTACTTTTGGCCAAGGGGTGATGTTTTCATTTTGCACCGCGCCCTGCAAGGCTGGTCCTGGTGCGTGCTCCCGGCTGGGGAGCAGGAGGCCAAGCTTGGGAGACCCAGGGTGTGACGCTGAGCTGGGGGGTAGGAGGGGCGCTGCTGCCGGGGGGCAGCTCTGGGCTGCCCTTGACGGAGATCCCCGCCTGCCACCTGCATTCCTCCCCAGAGGATGCTCTGCCGCCTCCGCGGAAAGTTGAATTGGCCCTTCCAGAGCCTCCTCTGCCCACATTGATCCAAGAATCCCAAGGTGACTAAGTCCCCAGAAGCCTACTCTGCTTCTAAACCAGATAGGGAGAACGTTGGCCCTCCAAGGAGCTTGGCTCCAGCCCCATCTCTCAGGGACTCCCAGGGCAGCCTCTGAGCACAGGGGGGTCTGGGGGGTCTCCTCCAATCAAATGCCCTTAGCTCCAAGTTGTAAATGCCAACTGTCCTCTCCTGGCAATCCCTAGCTGAGTGTGACCCACCCTCACCCAGAGGCACCTTCCAGTTCCATGAGTGGGTGGTGGTACTCCCCACAGCCTGGCGGCCAGCACAGGCCTGGCCTACCCCAAAGGCTACCTCCAGCATCCCCAGGTGGACAGGGCATGGGCTCGGGCAAGGAGGTGGGGGAAACCCGCCCCCAGCTTTGACCAGGAGCACATGGAGCTCGCTCAGACCTGAAGGGCAGGACCAAGGTGTGAAGAGTCTGTTTTCATGAACCTGTTGCCCAGGCTGCCATTTCCATGGCCCAGTTCAGCCACAGAATTTTCTGTGCTCCATCAGTTTGTCCGTTTGATCCGCAAGATTCTGGGCTACAGCCACTTTGCAAATCTGTCCCTGCCAGCAGTGTTGGTCTCTCAGGGTGGAGACCCTGGGGCCAAGCTGAGGACCCCATTTGTTGACTTGCAGTGAGAAGGTGCTGTTGAGAAGTTGGGCTGCGAGAACCCCCCATCTCTGGACCCCGTGGACCATCCTCTGCAGGCTGTTGTCCCTGCCAGAAGTACAAGCAACACAATTGCCAGACTTCTGCTACCAAGAGGAGGAATCATCATCTAATAATTGGATTGCGGGGGGTAAGGCCTTGGGCCCCCAGGCAGTATCTGGCCATACCCCACCTGTACCCATCAGTGGGGACAGAGAGCAGAAAGGCTATTGGGCTGTCAAGCCCTGGGCTCTGTGCTTTCCTGACCCCATGCCTCTGCCTGGGGAAAAGGGAGCAGTGAGGAGGGAAGTGGAGAGTGGGTGATCCTGGGCTCCGCTGGCACTCTGTCAAGCTCTGGCTCTCTCTTGGCCACTGGTCCAGCTCCCCACCTCTGCAGGGCCCCAGGCCTGTTCAGCCAGACCCTGCTCCTCTTGCAACCAAGGAAATAAATTTCCCCCAGGCTGGCTGGGGCCCTACTTGGTATCTCCATTATGGACAGTTTGTCTCCACAGCCTGACACCCTGTAAGCCCCATGGGCCCACTACTGTTCCCTGCAGCTCTGCCCTGTGAGGCCCCATCCTGGTCTCCAAGGCAAGATGGGGACCCTTGAGCCTACATGCCCCCAGCCAAGACCCTGGAGAGGGTTTGGAGACTCTTGTTAGGAAGTTGTGGGAGACAGCTGGGTTTGTTTGCTTTTGTTTTGGGGTTCTTAAATTTAGGGATTCCACCCTTGTCTGGTGCAGACCCAAATCAGATGTTTGTAATTGCAGACAGATGGAAGTGTTTGGGCATCAGAGGAAGGTTGCACTGGCCCTTCATCCAGTGGGAACTTCTACACACAGATATTACTTTCTGCCCACAATTGAGACTCCCAAGTAGGTTCCACTAGCCTTGTCCCACAAGAGCCCAGATATTTCCTGGCAGTATTTCTTTACCAAGAACTGGACTGTCTTGGGGACCAGGTGGGTGAGCACAAGGGATGCCTGGCCTCTCTGTCCTGAGACCCCCCTTAATTATGACCCTCACAGCCATGTCCACTAGCAACCTGGCAGGCAAGACAATGGCACAACCTCCTTTCACTGCATTTAGGGAGAAAACGGCCGGCCTCTCTCTGAAGGAGTGCAGAAAATACACATTATTCAAGCAAGTTAACATGAGGCAAGCCTAGAGCTTTTACACAGGGCTGGATGTTGAGCAGAGAGCTAAGGATGAGGCTTACACTCTCCTTGGGAAAATAGCCCAAAGCCCCCAGGATCTAAACCTTGCAGGAAGGAGGCCAGACTTGGCTGGGCTAGAAAGTTTTTCTGATGTCTCCTTACCCCAGCACCCCTAATTTAAAATACAGATCCCTGAGGTGCATCTCAGGAGTTCAGGAGGCCAGTCCCGAACTTTTCCTCTTCAGTGAGGTGGGGGATACTACAGAGGGCATATTGGGTCCCATGGGCCCCTACAGCTCACTGCATTAAGAGGAAATTTATAGCACTAAATGCTCACTTCAAAAAGCTAGGGAGATCTCAAATTGACATCCTAACATCACAACTAAAAGAACTAGAGAACCAAGAGCAAACAAACCCCAAAGCTAGCAGAAGACAAGAAATAACCAAGATTAGTGTAGGGAAAAGAAAGAAAGATCAGACTGTTACTGTCTCAATGCTGCTTTAGCTGCATCCCAGATATTCTGGTATATTGTCTCTTTGTTCTCATTAGTTTCAAATAAGTTCTTGATTTTTGCCTTATTTTATTGTTTACCCAGGAGTCATATAGGAGCAGGTTGTTCAATTTCCATGTAGTTGTGTGGTTTTCAGTGAGGTTTTTTTTTTTTTTTTTTTTTTTTTTTGTTAGAGTCTTGCTTTGTCCCCCGGACTGGAGTGCAGTGGCCGGATCTCAGCTCACTGCAAGCTCCGCCTCCCGGGTTTACGCCATTCTCCTGCCTCAGCCTCCCGAGTAGCTGAGACTACAGGCGCCCGCCACCTCACCCAGGTAGTTTTTGTATTTTTAGTAGAGATGGGGTTTCACGGTGTTAGCCAGGATGGTCTCGATCTCCTGACCTCGTGATCCGCCCGTCTCGGCCTCCCAAAGTGCTGGGATTACAGGCTTGAGCCACCGTGCCCGGCCTCAGTGAGTTTCTTAATCTTGAGTTCCATTTTGATTGTGCAGGTCCTTGGTATGCTGAGTACCGGTCTCCTGGGCCCACTGTTGTTTCTGTATACTTTCTCTCTGTGTCTTATTTCTTTTCTCAGTCTCTCGTCCCACCTGACGAGATATACCCACACGTGTGGAGGGGCAGGCCACCCCTTCAGATGAGAGCAGAACTGAAGGAAACAGAGACGTGAAAAACCCTTCAAAAAACTCAACGAATCCAGGAAAAAAATAATAAAATAGACTGCTAGCTAGACTAATAAAGAAATGTGAGAATAATCAAATGGACACAATGAAAATGATAAAAGAGAATATCACCATTGACCCCACGGAAATACAAACAGCCATCAGAGAATACTACAAACATCTCTATGCACATAAACTAGAAAATGTAGCAGAAATTGATAAATTCCTGGATACACAGACCCTCCCAAGACTGAATCACTTGCCTACCAACCAAAAAAAGCCCAGGACCAGAAGAATTTACAGCTGAATTCTACCAGAGGTACAAAGAGGAGCTGGTACCATTCCCTCTGAAAGTATTCCGAACAATAGAAAAGCAGGGACTCCTCCCTAACTCATTTTATGAGACGAGCATCATCCTGATACCAAAACCTGGCAGAGATTAAAAAAAAAAAACCATCTGATCTTCGACAAACATGACAAAACCAAGCAATGGGGAAAGGATTCCCTATTTAATAAATGTTTCAGGGAGAACTGGCTATCCATATGCAGAAAGTTAAAACTGGACCCCTTCCTTACACCTTATACAAAAATTCACTCAAGATGGATTAAAGACTTAAATGTAGAATTCCAAACTATAAAAACCCTAGAAGAAAATCTAGGCAATACCATTCAGGACATAGGCATGGACGAAAATTTCATGATGAAAACATCAAAAGCAATTGCAACAAAAGCAAAAGAAAATTGACAAATAGGATCTAACTAAACTGAAGAGCCTCTGCACAGCAAAATAAACTATCATCAGAGTGAACAGACCACCTACAGAATGGGAGAAAATTTTTGCAATCTATTCATCTGACAAAGACCTGATATCTAGAATCTACAAGGAACTTAAATTTACAAGAAAAAAACAACCTCATTAAAAAGTGGGCAAAGGACATGAACAGACATCTTTCAAAAGAAGACAGTCATGTGGCCAACAAATATGTGGAAAAAAGCTCAATATCTAATCCTTTTTTAATAAAAAAGATCATTAGAGAAATGCAAGTCAGAACCACAAATGAGATATCACTATCTCACACTAGTCAGAATGGCAACTATTAAAAAGTCAAAAAACAACAGATGTTGGCGGGCTACAAACCTGTCCAGCATGTAACTGTACAGAATACTGTAGGCAATTGTAATGCAATGTTCTTTGTGTATCTAAACACATGTCCAAATATAGAAAAAGTACAGTAAAAAACACAGTATAAAAGATAAAAATCAGTACATTTGTGTAGGGCACTCAGTCCATTGTATGTTGCTTATAACAGAATACCTGAAACTGGCTAAATTATAAGAAAAAATGAATTTATTTCTTAGAATTATAGCAGCTGAGAAGTCCAAGGTTGAGGGCCACATCTAGTCAGGGTCTTCTTGCTGGTAGGGACTCTCTGCAGACTCCCAAGGTAGTGCAGGGCATCATATGGTGGGGGCGCTGAGCATGCTTGCTCAGGTCCTTCTTACAAAGCTATCAGCCCCATTCCCATGATAATCCATTAATCTATCAATCCTTGAATAGATTAATCCAATCACCTCTTAAGGGCCCCACCTCTCAATACTGCCACATTGGGTATCACTCAAATCATAGTAAGTACTTACCATTAATTGAGCTGGTAGAACTTGAAGTTATTTTGGGTGTGAGTGGTGAGTGAATGTGAAAGCCTAGGACATTACCGTACACTACTGTAGACTTTATAAATATTGTACACTTAGACTACACTAAACATATATTTTTCTTCAATAATAAATTAACCTTAGCTTACTGTAACTTAATAAACTTTCAAATGTTTTTAAGTTTTTGACTATTTTGTAAAAACATTTAGCTTAAAACACATTGTACAACTGTGCAAAACATTTTTAGACATCTTTATAAACTTTTTTCTCTAAAAATTTTATTTTTTACATTTTAAACTTTATTAAAAGCTAAAAACTCTCAATAAACTAGGTATCGATGGACCATATCTCAAAATAATAAGAGCCATTTATGACAATCCCACAGCCAATATCATACTGAATGGGCAAAAACTAGGAAGGATTCCCTTTGAAAAGTGGCACAAGACAAGGATGCGCTTTCTCACCACTCCTACTCAACATACTATTGGAAGTTTTGGTCAGGGCAAACAGGCAAGGAAAAGAAACAAAGTGTATTCAAATAGGAAGAGAGGAAGTCAAATTGTCTCTGTTTGCAGATGACATGATTGTATATTTAGAAAATCCCATCATCTCAGCCCAAAATCTCCTTATGCTGATAAGCAACTTCAGCAAAGTTTCAGTATACAAAATCAATGTGCAAAAGTCACGAGCATTCCTATACATCAATAGACAGAGAGCCAAATGATGAGTGAACTCCCATTCACAATTGCTACTAAGAGAATGAAATACCTAGGAATACAACTTACAAGGGATGTGAAGGAGGACCTCTTCAATGAGAACTACAAACCACTTTTGGTTTAATGGAATAACAAACCTCTTTTATTCAAGGGAATAAAAGAGGACACCAACAAATGGAAACATATTCCATGTTCATGGATAGGAAGAACCAATATCGTGAAAATGGCCATACTGCCCAAAATAATTTATAAATTCAATGCTATCCCCATCAAGCTACCATTGACTTTCTTCACAGAATTAGAAAAAACCACTTTAAATTTCATATTGAACCAAAAAGAGCCTGCATAGCCAAGACAATCCTAAGTAAAAAGGACAAAGCTGGAGGCATCATGCTACCTGACTTCAAACTATACTACAAGGCTACAGTAACCAAAACAGCATGGCACTGGTACCAAAACAGATATATAGACCAATGGAACAGAACAGAGGCCTCAGAAATAACCCCACACATCTACAACCATCTGATCTTTGACAAACTTGATAAAAACAAGCAATGGGGAAAGGATTCTCTATTTAATAAATAGTATTGGGAAAACTGGCTAGCCATATGCAGAAAACTGAAACTGGACCCCTTCCTTACACCTTATACAAAAATTAACTCAAGATGGATTAAGGACTTAAACCTAATACCTAAAACTATAAAAACCCTAGAAGAAAACCTAGGCAATACCATTCAGGACATAAGCATGGGCAAAGCCTTCATGACTAAAACACCAAAAGCAATGGCAACAAAAGTCAAAATTGACAAATGGGATCTAATTAAACTAAAGAGCTTCCGCATAGCAAAAGAAACTATCATAAGAGTGAACAGGCAACCTACAGAATGGGAGAAAATTTTTGCAATCTATCCATCTGACAAAGGGCTAATATCCGAAATCTACAAAGAACTTAAACAAATTTACAAGAAAAAAACAACCCCATCAAAAAGTGGGCGAAGGATAGCAACAGTCACTTCTCAAAAGAAGACATTTATGTGGCCAACAAATATATGAAAAATGTTTGTTGAAAAGTGTTTGATGAAAAATCATCACTGGTCATTAGAGAAATGCAAATCAAAACCACAATGAGATACCATCTCATGCCAATTAGAATGGCAATCATTAAAAAGTCAGGAAACAACAGATGATGGAGAGGATGTGGAGAAACAGGAACGCTTTTACACTGTTGGGAGTGTAAATTAGTTCAACCGCTGTGGAAGACAGTGTGGCAATTCCTCTCCCAGAAATACCTTTTGACCCAGCAATCCCATTATTGCGTATATACCCAAAGGATTATAAATCATTCTACTATAAAGACACATGCACACGTATGTTTACTGCAGCACTGTTCACAATAACAAAGACTTGGAACCAACTCAAATGCTCATCAGTGACAGACTGGATAAAGAAAATGTGGCACATATACACCATGGAAAACTATGCAGCCATAAAAAGGATGAGTTCGTGTCCTTTGCAGGGACATGAATGAAGCTGGAAACCATCATTCTCAGCAAACTAACACAAGAACAGAAAACCAAACACCGCATGTTCTCACTCATAAGTGGGAGTTGAACAATGAGAACACATAAACACAGGGAGGGGAACATCACACACAGGGGCCTGTTGGGGGATGGGGGGGCTAGGGGAGGGATAGCATCAGGAATAGGAGAAATACCTAATGTAGATGATGAGTTGATGGGTGCAGCAAACCAGGATGGCATGTGTATACCTATGTAACAAAACTGTATGTTCTGCACATATACCCCAGAACTTAAAAGTATCATAATAATAAAAATAAAACTAAGACATAAACACACTCATTAGACTAGGCCTAGATGGGGTCAGGATAATCAATGCTATTGTCTTTCACCTCCACATCTTGTCCTGCTGGAAGATCTTCAGGGGCAATAACACACATGGAACTGTCATCTTCTATGACAATGCCTTCTTCTAGAATATGTCCTGAAAGGCCTGAGGCTGTTTTACAGTTAACTTTCTTAATAAGTACAGTCAAGTAGCAATAAAATGTACAGTAAGTACATAAACTAGTAAGATATACATTATCAAGTATTATGTACTGTACATAACGGTGTTAAACTTTTATACCACTAGCACTGTAACATGTTTGTTTATACTAGCATTATCATAAATACATGAATAATGCATGCTGTTATGATGTTACAATGGCTACATCACTAGGCAACAGGAGTTTTTCAGCTCCATTATAATTTTATGGGACCAACATTGTGTAAGTGGTTCATCGTTTACTAAGATGTTACGTGCACATGACTGTATTCTACAGCTCAGGGGTTCCCAATCCCCAGGCCATGGACTGGTGTTGGTCTGTGGTCTGTTAGGAATCAGGCCTCATAGCAGGAGGTGAGTGGCAGGCAAGCAAGCATACCTGAGCTCCATCTCCCATCAGATCAGTGGCCACATTAGATTCTTTTTTTTTTTTTTTTTCAGACGGAGTCTCGCTCTGCCACCCAGGCTGGAGTGCAGTGGTGTGATCTCAGCTCACTGCAAGCTCCGCCTCCCGAGTTCACACCATTCTCCTGCCTCAGCCTCCCGAGTGGCTGGGACTACAGGAACCCGCCACCATGCCCGACTAATTTTTGTATTTTTAGTAGAGACAGGGTTTCACCATGTTAACCAGGATGGTCTCAATCTCCTGACCTTGTGATCCGCCCGCCTCGGCCTCCCAAAGTGTTGGGATTACAGGCGTGAGCCACCGCACCCAGCCTGCATTAGATTCTTATAGGAGCACAAACCCTATAGTGAACTACACATGAGCGGGATCTAGGTTTTGTCCTCCTTATAACAATCTAATGCCTGATGATCTGAGGTTGAACAGTTTCATCTCAAAACCATTCCCCGCTTCCCAGTCTGTGGAAAATTTGTCTTCCATGAAACTGGTCCCTGGTGCCAAAAAGGCTGGGGACCACTGCTATAGCTATTTTCTTTGTGGCTACCAGGGGGATTACATTAAACATCCCAAAGTTCTAATACTATACCCTAACTTGAATTTTACCAGCTTAACGTTAATAACAAAAAATTCAGCTCCTTTAAAAGCTCTGTCCAAACCTATTGATGTCACCAAATTAATCTTTATAAACTGTGTAGCCCAAAACATAAACTAGTAATTCTTTGATTCAGCCTCTTAAATTATGTAAAAAACAAAATGTGGAGTAACAAATCAAAGTCACAATAATTCTGGCTTTTAGACTAATTTATTAAAACTACATTAGTCTCTTACATCATGTAGAAAAAAGATACTGCAATTATAAACCATCATTTCAATACTACCAGATTTTATAATTGCCCATTCTGTTACCTTCACTGACATCTTCATTTCTTCAGATGAATTTGGGTTACTGTCTAGT
Organism: Piliocolobus tephrosceles; assembly: GCF_002776525.5. Lineage (NCBI taxonomy): Eukaryota > Metazoa > Chordata > Mammalia > Primates > Cercopithecidae > Piliocolobus > Piliocolobus tephrosceles. The sequence goes on from NC_045452.1 coordinate 32,928,741, forward strand.
GTCCTTTCATTTCACCCAGCAGGACTCCCTTTAGCATTTCTTCTAAGGCAGGTCTAGGGGTAACAAACTCCCTCAGCTTGTTTATCTTAGAATGCTTTAATGTCTTTCATTTTTTTGTGTGTGTGTGTGAGATGGAGTCTCGCTTTGTCACCCAGGCTAGAGTGCAGTGACACTATCTCGGCTCACTGCAAGCTCCACCTCCTGGGTTCACACCATTCTCCTGCCTCAGCCTCCCGAGTAGCTGGGACTACAGGCGCCTGCCACCATGCCCAGCTAATTTTTTGTATTTTTAGTAGAGATGGGGTTTGACCGTGTTAGCCAGGATGGTCTCAATCTCCTGACCTCGTGATCCGCCCGCCTTGGCCTCCCCAAGTCCTGGGATTACAGGTGTGAGCCACCACGCCCAGCCTCCTTCACGTTTGATGAACTGCTTTGCCAGGTATAGGATCCTTGGTTGACTTTTTTTTTTCTCTTAGCATTTTTAATATATTGGCCCACTACCTTCTGGCCCCTAGTTTCTGATGAGAAATCTGCTGATAATCTTATTGAGCAGCAGTCCCCAACCTTTTTGGCACCAGGGACTGGTTTTGTGGAAGACAGTTATTCCACAGACCGGGGGGCACAGGATGATGGTTTTGGAATAGAACTGTCCCACCTCAGATCATCAGGCATTAGATTCTTACAAGGAGCGTGCAACCTTGATCCCCGGCATGTGCAGTTAGTTCACAAGAAGGTTTGCATGCCTATGAAAATCTAATGTCACTACTGATCTGACAGGAGGCAGAGCTCAGGTGGTAATGCTCACTCACCCACCACTCACTTCCTGCTGTGTAGTCCAGTACCTAACAGGCCACAGACTGGTAATGATCTGTGGCCCTGGGCTTGGGGACCTGTTATTAAGGATTCTTTGTATGTAACAAGTTGCTTCTCTCTTGTTGCTTTCAAAATTCTCTGGCTTGGGCTTCTGAAATGTTGATATCTGGGTAGTCTCTTTGAGTTCATCTTACTTGGAATTTGCTGAGCTACTTGGATGCTTATATTCATGTCTTTCATCAAATTTAGGAAGTCTTCAGCCATTACTTCTTCAAGTATTCTCTCTCTCCCTCAACCCTGCTTCTGGAGCTGCCAACATGCATATATTGGTCTGCTTAATGGTGTCCCACAGTTCCCTCAGACCCTGTTCATTTTTCTTCAATCTTTTTTTTCTTTTCTTCAGATTCATCAATTTTTACCGTCCCATCTTCAAGCTCACTGATTCTCTTCCTGCCCTTGGATTCTTCTAGGGAATTTTTCATTTTAGTTATTATACTTTTCAGCTCCAGAATTTTTTTTTTTTTTTTTTTTTTTTTTTGAGACAGAGTCTCGCTTTGTCGCCCAGGCTGGAGTGCAGTGGCCGGATCTCAGCTCACTGCAAGCTCTGCCTCCCGGGTTCACGCCATTCTCCTGCCTCAGCCTCCTGAGTAGCTGGGACTACAGGCGCCCGCCACCGTGCCTGGCTAATTTTTTGTATTTTTAGTAGAGACGGGGTTTCACTGTGGTCTCGATCTCCTGACCTTGTGATCCGCCCGCCTCGGCCTCCCAAAGTGCTGGGATTACAAGCGTGAGCCACCGCGCCCGGCCGGTTATCTCTTTATTAATATTTCCATTTTCCTCATGCATTGGTTTTTAACTTTCTCCACATCTTCCTTAGTTCTCTGCGCATCTTTAAGACAGTTATTTGAAAGTCTTTGTCAAGTATGATCAGGTCTTTTTCAGGGACAGTTTCTATTCATTTTTCCTTGGAATGAAGCATATTTTTCTTTGCACGTCTTGTGATCTTTCTGTTGAAAAACTGGCATTAAAATTCAATAAAGTTGTTAATCTGGAAATCAGATTCTTCTTCCCCAGGGTTTGCTGGGGGTTTTTGTTATTTATTTATTTTTATTGATCCTTAGCTGTCTCTATGTCAAGGATCAGCTTGAGGTCTCATTTTAAGGTCTTCTTGGTTCTTTTCTGAGCCTGTCCCTTTCCCTGGACAGGTACATTTTCTACCTCACCCCGGTTTGTGCAGGTGCTTTTGAACGTCCTAGTCTTTAGTGTCTGGCTCCCAAAAGGAGAAAATGAGAAAAATGAAGGGTTGGGGGAGAAGGGTCCTGGGCCTTTAAATCACAGCAATGGAAGTAATTTAAGCTGGATGAAGAGGGGTTTGCAAAAATCAGGGGAGGTGCAACAATGGTCTCCGGACTCATCTGCCCCTCTAAAATCAGAAGTAGCAATCAAGGATCTGGCTCCATGTGCAAGCTGCTCCTGGAACACGTGCACAGTTGCCTGCCATGGGCAGGGGGTAGGGTAGCTGCCACTGTGCCAGGAGCTAAAATTAACCCTAATTTACCATCTAAGCCTTGCCCTGGAAGTTACAAGCCATCAGCAGACTCCAGAGCTCCAAAATAGTCACGTCAGATTCTGCCAGTGCAATTACTGTCCAGGTAGGGAAGACATATTCCTGGTGGTTTGTACTCTGCAATCTTCCCAGAATCCTTCCCCTTCACTGAATAACATAAATGCTAAAAATTGCTTTTCTTTGACTTATGTACCATTCCACCAGAGCATGAAAGCCTGTAGATGGCCTTCACTCCACTGATTTCCATCTGGAGCCTCCTGCAGCATCTGGGCACACCCACCTAGCAGTGATGGTCAGTGACAATACCTCTGTGCTCCCTTTTCCCCTCAAAGCTTCATTTGATCCCTCGTGCTCCTTTTGACTTTTTTTAAGTGGCATGTGAAATGAATATTCATATCTGGTCTTTTCAGTTCCTTTGAGAATCTGGGGAATAACGTACCCCACACTTAGTAGGCACTAAACACTAATAAACTCTCAATTTCTCACTCTGTACTGCCCTTAGCAAACTCCACAATGATCCTTCTGAAATATCTCATAGGCTCATGTGAAAAGGTTCTCTCATTAAATCCTGAAAAGCAGAGCAGAATTCAGGAAGACCTGGGTGAGGATTAGGGTGATTGAGGCTTTCAGACCAGCAAGAGGGAAGAGGGAGGATAGTCCAGGCACCTGCTTAGATACTTTAAAGTCGTTCCTCTTCAACTCAAATTTTTTACTAATAAGCAAAAATGTAAAAACCATTAATTTTGAAATTTTACATGTAGTTTCCTTTTAATTCTCCATTACTGAAATTGAACATCAAACAAGAGGATGAATGCCATGCAGAGTGTTACAACACTGCTATTGTATCCAATTTAAATAGAGTATGCCTTCCCTAACCCTTTAGGACCCAAAATTTACGTAACATTATCTCAGATAGGAAGGGAATGCTTCCTCCTCCTGTTCTTTTTTCACATGGCAAATAACATGCACGTGATTTACTGAGGATATTTACTGACAGCAAGACACAGTGGCAGCAGCAGGTCTCCTTGCCTTTTCTTTAGAACAGCCTGGAAGGCCTGAAAGCCAGCACTGTGGCAGGAACCAGGCAAACACTGGAGGATAGTTATTTCTCTGCCATGTACTCCCCATTGGTTTATGCTGATCATTCCAGTAGAACCACTTTGAAATAAATCAGCTATATTCATAATCTGAAATCAAACACAATAACATAGTTTGCATAAATGTAACATTTAAAAAACCACCTGCATTAAAAACAAATAGAACCAAAATACAAATAACCCACAAGAAAACAAAGTATATGGAGGTTATAATTCTTAAAAAGAGACTCCTACATGTCAGTAAGAAAAAACTTGACCATAAAAACTGCCAAATCTGAACAAAATACATCAGATAAGAACTAAAAATGGCCATGAACAAATAAGGACATATTCAACATGACCAGACACACCACTTATTTGCCTATCAAACTGTTAAAGAGTTATTTTAACCTTGAGCGCATGTCCACTGCCAACGTTGCTTGGCAACTGCAAAGAGGCCTTTTCCTCCCTTCTGGAGGGCAGCAGGTACCCAAAGCTTCCAACCTGGCGTGAACCCTGACCCACTCGCTCTACCTATAAGAGCTGAGCTCAAGGCAGTAACTAATCATGGCAGTGTGGTCCTGTTGAAACAACACTGATGTACAGCAATACAGCAAATACTACATTTACTCATGGCACACTTGTAAAATACAGCCATTGAAACGTAGAAGAATATATGTAATAGACTTAGAAGTCTATAATTTATTAAGTACAAAAGCAAATTATTTAAAAAAGCACTTGATTCTAATTTTGTAAAAAATTTTTAAAAAGAAAAAAAATAAATCCCTGAGAGGGTTTATGTCACATACGAATGCTGCTATTTACTCAGAGGTAGAATTACAAGAAATTTTAATTTTCTTTATACTTTAATGTGCTTTCTAGATTTTATGCTATAAGCATAATTGCTTTTATAGTCAGGAAAAAAAAAGCAAAATAAAATACATCCTATTACATCCTATTCGGGGTAATTTAAAAACCCTTTTCACACATTTCAAAATGCAGAATTACAAAGTCAATAACTTTTATTAACATAATGATATAAAAATTTTAGTATGATATACAGAATTCCCAGAGTAACTCTAAAACATTTTAATGCACTTCTTAAAATCTTAATTTACAAGACACCTTGTCTTACCACCACTGACCTTTCAATACAAAAAGCTGACAATTTTTGTTTGCTATAAAACTACAACATCAAGATTGGAGTTAGGTAGCTTTTTTTTCTTCTTTCCCTTCCCAGCCATTCTATTGTAAGGAATGTCCGTTAGACTACTGCCCAAACCTCTGTATATCAACAATAAGTTACATAGATTCTGTACATAATTACAACAGGGTTATTAGAATTCCAGTATGTCACAACATACTTTACCACAGTCCAACACCATGGGCAAACAGGGCTACTATGCACAGTGCTATCTGTAGCCGGACAGGAGTAAAGCATGAGCGCTGGCCCAGTTAGCCAGGTTCACGTGTGGAGAATTAATAACAGCTTTGTTAGGCACTGATCCAGACTAATTCTGGAAAAACCTGGTTGTTTCTGTGAAGCATGCATGATTCACAAAATTTTCCACCCTCAATACCCCAAAAACCCAACAATTTCATAACATACTCTTAATTAGCTATATAAAAATAATCTATATCTTAGATTCGTGCTTGCCTTCAAATTCTTAGAAGTAACTAAAGGACTTTACATTCTCTGATTTAGGTTCTGTATAATTTTAGATCACTCAGCTTAGTCAAGTTTGAACAAAATAAAAAAATGGTTTGGCCAAACTTTATAGGCACACAACTCAAAATGTGAAAGGCAGTGAAGAATGTAACCGTCTCCACCTTCAATACGGGGCAACGCTGTTCCCTGCTCCCCTCAACTGTACTGCTGGTACTCACCAAACAGCACTATGGATATGAAAACCTTAGACTTTACCACCAATGCTTCCAAATCTGCTGACTTGGAATAAAAATAATACATCAGTACACTTCCACGAGAAGAATTAATATCGTAGTGTTAGGAAAACTAGAAAATTTAACTAAACAGCATCAAGTTACAAACCAGGAAAGTGATTTAAAACTAAATGCTGGCTTATGTTTCTGAAACAAAGCATCTAAACTTGGCAGTCCAAAATGGCACTTACTGAGTGTCCGTAACAACAACAATATATGCTGACAAGCAGCACACCTTTGTTTTTTGTTTTTGTTTTTTTTTTTACAACGGCGTCTCACTCTGTCACCCAGGCTAGAGTGCAGTGGCGAGAGGCATGATCTCAGCTCACTGCAAGCTCCGCCTCCCAGGTTCACACCATTCTCCTGCCTCAGCCTCCCGAGTAACTGGGACTACAGGCGCCCACCACCACATCTGGCTAATTTTTTGTATTTTTAGTAGAGACGGGGTTTCTCCGTGTTAGCCAGGATGGTCTCGATCTCCTGACCTCACGATCCACCCGCCTTGGCCTCCCAAAGTGCTGGGATTACAGGCGAGCGCCACGAGTGGCGCCCGGCCAGCACACCTCTTTCAATAACGAAACTGGCAGAGGAGGCACTGTGTGTGACCACAGTGCTGTGAGTAGGGAGGACGGGTCCAGCTTGCTTCCTTTCCGTAAGCCTCCCTGTGAAACAGAAGTGAGGCAGCTGGTTTGTACTCTGCTATCTTCCCAGAATCAAGTTTCTCTCTGTAAATGGTCTCAAGTTTCTCTCCGTAATTTCTATATATGAACTTGTCATTTAAAGTGGGAATAAATAACTGAATTTTAAAAATCAGGAACTACATTTTTAGCCTAAAGAAAGTGCAAACTTGCAGTACAGCAGAGAACAACCTCGGTGCCTGTGATTCCTCACAATGCCCACGCCAGGCCTTTCCTTTCCTTTCCTTGTCTCTCCATCTGTTAAAATACCAGCATCTGTGTTTTTGTAAATGTACTTGGCAGATTCAAAATATTTCTTTAAATACTTCAGGAAGTGCTTTCTAAAAGGAGACGCAGGGAACTGCTGAGAGGGATCTGTAAGAGCACAGGAAGGGGCGAGTCCCGGTGCGTGGGCTCTGCAGTGTCTTCCCACATCACCTTGGACTGCTGGAGCTCACTGGTCTCCGGCACCGGGCTGGGTGCTGCTCACATGTTGTAGGCCACGTAGATGGGGTCCAGCTGGTCAGCCAGGAAGCCGTCCCGCAGGTGCATGCGCTGCTTCTCACCCCGAGAGTTGATAGGGATCACCCCTGGGTCCACAATGACCACCACGCCCACCACCAGGTAGTGCTCCTCCAGCACCACGTTGGTCACCAGGGCCACCAGGTCCAGGGCATCCTGCTCGAGCCCATCCAGCTCCACCACCACCACCAGCAGGTTGGTCCAGGTGAACACGGCACTGCAGAGGAAGAGAGACGGGGTCACATGGACACAGGCACACGCCACAGGGGCCGATGAATGCTTGGGAAAGGGCGGCACAAAGAAGAGCGAAGCACACTGATGTCACAGAGCTATTTAAGGCCATTCACAACCTAAAGATCAGGCCAGATCCATTTTACAGGATGTCTATCCCAACTAAAGCTTTTACTGAGAATCAGGAGCATTATCTGATGCTGAAAGCTGTACCTGTCCCAACACAAGTTCCCCACAGGTGAAGGAATCAGGAGTCACAACCATGTGAGAAACATACTAAAAGCAGAAACACTTCAGGATGAGACCTGTGGAAACCTTACCTTTCGCCTGTGCATTTGGGGACAATCTCTTGGCTTACAACTCATAAGGAAACGGAGAAAAAAACAAGCCAAACCCAAACAAAGGCAGCAAGGTGTGCTCTGGTACCATGCTGTGCAGAGTACATCCAGAGGGAGAACCCACAAGAAGTCCTCAGCCCTCTCTGGCAATGCCCAAGGTAGATAGGGTTCGTCTACATGGCACCCAGCTCCACTGCAGACCAGGGTGACAACGCAGGAGGCCTGTGCTCAGGCCCAGCAGTCCTCGGCTCTGCTCCAACCGATGCACAGCACTCATGCCCAGAGGAAGGGCTGTACGGACCCTGTGGAGCCGCCCTCCACCTGGGCTCTTACCACTCAGCGATGCTCCTGTGTGCTCGGATGACAGAGGTCTCGATGTCGATGGGGTGGTACCGCATGCCTCTGAGCTCCAGAGTTTCATCCAGAGACCCAACGACATACAGTGCATCATGCCGCCCTGTGAACAGTGTGTGTTTACACGTGCCCAGAAAGCCGAGGCATGCAGAGGCATGGGCCGAGGCATGGGCTCATATCCGCTGAGTCCAACCAGGGGCTCTCAGGCACAGGGAGGTCTCAGCTCAAACATCATGAGGTCCCACACTACATGCAGAGAGGGTGATGGAGGTACTGGCAGTGCAGGCTGTTATCTCTGCAGCATGGAACCACCTCAGGAAACTTACAGCAAGTGTGAGCGTATTATTAAAAATAACTTATCTCTGGGAACAGGACACTATCTGTAGGAGCTACCAAAAGTTCTGCCTTATCTGGCCAGCTTGTGGTGGCTGCACAGAGTCCTCTGGACATTGGCCACAACCTTGAATGGGTTGTGCATGGGAAAGCCACTGGTAAAGACACAGTGGCAGAGGCCGGCCTGGCAGAGAGGCTTATCACCAACACCATCCCCCAACCCCTTAGCAGAGGCCAAGGTCCCAAGGATAGCGAGGGGCAGTCACGGAGGGAAAACAGTATTTTCAGAGAAAACCGCTGTCAGAGTATCTTCCCCGCACACTGAACAGTACCAGGCCACAGCAAGGAGTGAGGTGTGCCAGCAGGTGACCAAGCTCTTGGGGAGCCCAGGTCCTCCCTGCACAGCACTCACGTGGGACTTCACCACAACCCCTCACCTCCACTGGCATCGGTGAGCTCTGTTCGTCGAAGGAAGCCAAGGTAGCCGGTCCTTGCCCAGATGGTCTGTGTGTCTCCAAAACTCAGCCGGGCACTGAAGTGGTCGGCGTGAAGCGCCTCCTCCCCGTAGACTGTGTAGTACCCGGTGGCATTGTGGGGGCTGCTTACCCAGATCTGGTGGGGCCCAGAGGACACGGATGTGAAGTGTTACCAACCACCGAGTTCAGATTCTGTCACGAGACATCCACTGGCCAAGAATAATGCTCCAGAAAACACCGAACGAAGTCGGGCGGGTAATATTCATTGTCTCCTATTTTACGAACTAAGTTAAATTACAGGCACAGAAAGCAAACATCACTTTTCGCTCCTTCAATACTGTGTTTGTTCCTTTGACCCAAGAATGGCATCTGTGGGACTCTGTCCTACGTGGTAGGTAGAGAGGGGCAATTCCAGCTTCCTCACATCCAACTATTGCTGGCAGTAAGAGAGGGCTGGAAGCAACCCGAATTCCACAACAGGGACAGGCTGAAGGAATGAGGGTCCCTACAGAGTGGAGAGCATGTGGCTGCTCAGACTCATGGCAAGACAGAGGCCCTGAAAACAGACAGCACGTCCCAGGGTTAACGTCAGCCCCATGCGTGTGTGTGCGTCCACTATCCATGTGCACGTGTGCGTCCACCAGTCTGTTCACGTTTGCGTGCACCCGCGTATCTACACACGTATGCATCTGTGTGCATCCATGCAGAGACCAAGGGACCAGAGGCCTGTGCCTGCAGGACCAAGTGTCATGGGGTCCTTCTAGACAGAGTCCGTCCAGAACCTGCAGTCAGGTCACCTGGCTCTAACACGCCCCTGCATGGCAGCATCTGAAAGAGGAGAAGGGGGTGGCCAACAGGGGCGTTTCCCTTGAGCATCTGCCATGAGGGGTGGGTCCCCATTCCCGGCTCAGACTCGCCGTCTCCTGGGGGCACACCCTTGACTTACAGACCTGGGTTTGGCTGTCCAGGAAGTGGGATGGTTGAGGGGAAGGTCCCTCACTCCATCCACACTCAGGATTGGGACCCAGGACACCTTCCCATCAGGACACAGTTTAAGACCACCTGAGGGGTCACACGCTCACACCCTTGTCCCAGTCAGAAGCAGCCAGCTGAGGCGGAGTGATTTCCCACTGGGCACGGCTTGCTGGAAGCCCCCAGTCTGGCTTCACAGCAGAGCCCACAAATGATGCCTGTGCCCACCTGGTCTGAAGACATCAATTTGACAGCACGTTCCCCAAGAGGATAGGACTAGGAACGTGCGTCCTGAGCTCTCATGACAACAGATCAATCTGCACATTCGGGGCATGACTGCATGTCAAGCTGCCACCGCTGCCCGTAAATAACGAGTCTTGCCTGTCCCAAATTACAGCAAGATATACGTGCAATACATGTAGACATTTCAACCCAATGGATTCCTGTATAGCCTGTGTTCTCAGGGAGACCTACACCTTCCACCTGCACCCTCAGGACAAGGGCTCTGAGCTCTCCGAACCTCCCAGGGCAGGTGGAGGCCTTGAACTCTTCTGGAGCAGAGTTCTCTATCACCAGTTCCCCGGCTCTGTGCTCCTGCCTGGGTGCCAGGGACCACGTTTTAAGTAGCAGCTGCTGGGTCCTGCACAAGGTAGCTGTTTTCCATGCTGCCACTGGTGCCTGTGCAGCTCCTCCCGTCTGTCAGTGCCCTCACACCTAGGGGTTCCCCTCTGTTGGTAAGGTCAACCTAGGGATGGGGCAGTTTGTCCCACAGTACCCCAAAATCCTACATAGGAACTGGGTCTGGGAGGTACATGGGGGAAGGGCCAAATGGTTTCTGGTAGATTCCCAAAGGCAAGTGTTATTCCACAGTTTAGAATTCCCAAATCTGAAGCAAAAAGAGAAGGAAGATGAAGCTGGTGAGGCTGGAGAGCTCAAGCCCCTCCCATGGGCCCCTGCCCTCAGCTCACCTCTCCCAGGTGTGAGTCTCCCAAGGGTCCTTTGGTCTCAGTGTGTGCGATGATGACCTTCACGCCAGGGAGGATCTGGAAAGAGGAGAGCTATGTCCCTTGTTAAAGAAAACATGACTCGAGACTCTCTTGACTCAGTGACATTAAAATAACGTCCCTCGGAAGTTGGCCTGCAGGACTGACGTGCTTAGGTCAGGTCAGGAAGTTTAGAGGCCGCTCCAAATTTGACTTCGAATTTTGAAAAAGAGATGTCAATAGAAATAAGTTGTGAATCTTAGCAAAATGACTCCAGCTCCTAAGACGGGACCCCATCTTTGGGTGTCAGGAGGGGCAGAGGGTCACTAAGGCTACGAAGTCAATCAGCCAGGTGATGCCAGTGCACCTCACGGGCACACATCCAGGGGTGCAGTGACCCTGCTGTGCCCAGCCCTGCAGGAGGCACATGTCTGTCCTAGTTCTCAGCCAGGAACCTGACCATGAGGAAGTTCTTCCTGCCCGTGACTCCGGGTCAGTCCAACCACTGAGCACTGGCTCTGTGCCAACTCAGGACGGCAAGGGGCCACCATCTCTTACCTGGCCTCCCAGGCCCGGTCCCAGTGTTCCCTCACTGGGCTCAGGTCAGACCACCTGACTGCACAAGACCTGGATGCTTGTTCTGTGTCCTCAGTTTCCTCACGTATGAAATGGGGGCAGTCGCACTCCGGGCAAGAGGAGGGGACGAGGGGCCACAGGGAGGGGTGAGCTGTGGTTAGCACCAGACCCTCCCCGCGGGGTGGGACTGCTCTGTTTCCCCAGATGCTGTTGGAGCCTCCATCTTCTCCCTGCATGTCCCAGCTGAGCCCCCAAACCAGAGCTCTTTTCAGGACACAAAGCTATCAGGCCCAAGTGATTGTAACAGCAAAATAGGAAAGAATGTCCAATAAAAGGGGGTGAGCTAAACAATTACAGCGCAGCTGTACATGGCAGGGCAGGAACAGCCACTGAAAAGAGCGGTGTGGAGGCCCCACGACCCAGGGAAACCCGCTGAGTTTACACCAAGGATGATGCAGCGCTGCGGCGATGGCGGTGGATCACATGTCCCTGTGCTCACAGAAGGGAGGACGTGTGGCAGCCCCGGCTCCCACAGATGTGCTGTCCACTAAGCTCACCCAGCTGCACTCTCGGCTGGGCTACTTCCTAAAGTGACTGTCACGGGGCACGGGATGGGAGCTTTTCAAGCCCCTGCACCTGCATGTGAGTTCACTCACTCACTCACTCCTGCTCCCCACACTCAGCCCAGTCCCACCGGCCTCGCAGCAGCTCCCACCTCGAGACCCTCACAGCAGCTGTGCCTTCTGTCCCCAGTCTCACCCCTGCTGCCCTGCGGGAGTCTGTGTGCTGGACATCACATGGCTTGGCTGGGTCCCTCTCTGGGCCCGTCTCTGACTCCCCACAGGTGGCTGTGGCCATGGCAATGAACGGAGTCAGGGTGGCCAATCTCCTTCTCTTGCCTCTGGGGTTGTGAAGGCACCAGGGCCCCCGGGGCCCCCGCTGGATGTGCAGCAGCTGCCCACTCACATCAAGCCTGGCGTGCTCCCCATGCTGCCTTCCTGGGCTGTGTGGCTTTTCCTCCTCCCTTTGAACCTTTCCTGGTTCAGAGGATGCTGTTCTGTGCCTCTGTCTGCTGACCCCTTGCAGCATCTCAGTTGTTTCCTGGGAGTCCTCAGGCCATCTCAGGATCCCCCAGATCCACCACAGGCTCTGGGGGCCTCTTCCCTGCTGACACCCTAAACTAGGGCATGAGATTTTGCCATCTCCAATTTACGGTCAGGGGCACTCCACCGAACCCTAGATGTGTAGGTGGGCCGGACCCTGCCTCCATGGCCCTGGCCCCAGAGGCCTAAGGCCTGCCACCCACCCAGTGGGAATTCTTTAGTCCTGTACCTGAAGTTCTCCCTTTCTTGGCTTTGAGCTCAGATGTGTGTTTAAAGACATAACTAAGTAATTCTTTTTTTTTTTTTTTTTTTGAGACGGAGTCTTGCTCTGTCACCCGGGCGGGAGTGCAGTGGCCGGATCTCAGCTCACTGCAAGCTCCGCCTCCCGTGTTTACGCCATTCTCCTGCCTCAGCCTCCCGAGTAGCTGGGACTACAGGCGCCCGCCACCTCGCCTGGCTAGTTTTTTTTGTATTTTTAGTAGAGATGGGGTTTCACCGTGTTAGCCAGGATGGTCTCGATCTCCTGACCTCGTGATCCGCCCGTCTCGGCCTCCCAAAGTGCTGGGATTACAGGCTTGAGCCACCGCGCCCGGCGTAACTAAGTAATTCTATATCCCAGTCACAAAGCAGGGAAGGAGGCTTCTGCAGCAGCCAAGCCCACCCCAACCAGAAGTCAACCCGTGTTCATCTGAGCCCCCAGCACCCTCCACGGGGTGATGCTTCAGACAGACGTCTCCGACACGACTCAGAACGCACACGTCTTGGTTTCCACTACCTTTCCAGACTCCATCAATGGCAGGCTGTGTGGAGAACCCCGTTCTACCAAACGTACCCTAAAAATCAAGGGAACAATTTCAGTATGTAATTTACTACACAGGTATGTCTAAAAGGGCAGATCATGAGGTTGGAAATGATCACTCTGAGGGTCTGCTGACAACAGCCGGGATGTCAACCTTTCCACAGCACACCTGCCATGAATGGCAGGGACACCCCAACCACGCTGTGGTCCCAAGTGCCGCCACCCGCATGCACTCACGACCACCCCATGCGCTCACAGCAGCTCACTCTACATTTCTTTTAGGTCCTCCTTGAACCCAGCAGGCCCCTGGCACCCAGTAAGCTAAACCTAGTGTTTACATCAAGCTACAGTGTGGCCATACTTGAGAATCCAGGACTGGGATCTGAGCTTCAAAGCTGGGAGAGGCCCTGATACACACCTGACCACAGACCAGCAAGCACACACTGTATGCACCACCATCGGTTATCAAGATGAAAACCAAGTCAGATTCTAGGACAGCATCAGGTAAGAAATGTTCTTGCCAGCAGATGGATTACTTCTCTTCTGTCTGTCCCTATCCCTCTAAAAACCAAATGCCACAGGGGCCACTCTTTTTCTTCCTGGCTGTGTGACAGATAACGGGATGTTAACTGCAGCCCTGGGCACACGGGCGCACAGAGACAGACACTGAGCTCTCCTCTTCCTCTTGGTGCAGATGGCCCAGTGTAGCCAGCTGTCCTCTCATGTGCCTATCCAGGTGCCCGGGTAGGCCTGACTTGGCCCAGCTGTCCTCTAATGCCTGGGTCCCAGGGGTGCATAGTCAGCGCAGACCTGGTCCGCACCACTTTGCCGCTGGGTATGAATGGGGCCCAGGCAGGCTGGGAACATTACCTGTCATGGCGCAGTGCCCGCATGTCCACGTAGACGGTTGTGGGGTCTGGGCCAGCTGTGCCCTGGAAGGAGAGCAGCAGAGGAACTTCTGTTCAGGGGCCTCACTTTCATCTTGTTTGCACAGGCACAGCTGCACGGCAGCTCCTCCCTGGCCCCCGGGCACACCCAAGAAGGGAGCCGCTCTGCTCCCTGCAGCAAGTCGGCCTAGGGGTTCCAGGTCCCCCAGGCAGGCTGATGCTTTCCAGCCAAACATCCACAGAGCTTGATAATACTGAGTGAAACAGTCAATGACTCTGAAAACACCAAATCATGCCACTTTACATTTCAGCTCTAACAACTTTCTTTTCCCACAGGTCTCTTGCTGTGATGAAAACACCATTAGGATGTGAGGGGCATTTCCACCACGCTGTCAGGCGGGGCCTGGCCTCTCACCAACCAGTCTAGTTCTACCAGGGACTGCTTGCAGCCGAGACTCACCCAGGTGAGATGGACGGCAGCCTTCACCTTTCTACTCCTTTCCTTTCTGAACCTTACAGTTAACATTAATCCCAACTAACGGACATTATGTGTCATTTTATTCAATAAGGAACATCACATTAAATGAGTACGCTGATCAACATCACCCTTAAAGATCCCAGACAACATAAACGAGGTCTGCACTGGAATTAAACACCTCTGCACTGAATCTAAACAGAGCCCTTCCTCCCACGGCAATACTATGAGCATTAACATTTTTTGAAAATAGTTTTCCTTTTAAATTTGGTTACAAGGGAGCTTTTGGAATATGTCAAGTAATACCCACTGTGAACAAAGTAAGACAGCAAAAGAAACATGTTTGTCTAGAATTCAGGAGAAAGTCACATGAACTCATGGGAGGGGGGAGCAGAGAGGCACCAACAAGGTCAAGGTCAAGGTCATACCTGCTCAGCCAGCTTTCCCAGCCTGTTGGGCTGACAGAGGCCAAGGAGGCGGCAGAGTGAGACAGGGAGGAGACAGCCACAGGAAACACACACAGAAGCAGCAGCCACATGAGAAACACAGGGAAAGAGAGAGCAAAACCCACCTCTGTATCTTAAAGAGCAAACGTGAACATCCCATTAACATCATTTCTGCAATCATATGTGGCATCCACACCCTTCCGACGTCTAGCAAGGAGGCCCCGGGCTTGCAGACGCAGAGCCACTAACACACAGGCCGGCACCCACGCTCAGCCACAGCCTACAGCAGGAAGCGAGCTCACAAGAGGCCCGATCTCTGCTGTGTGACAGGGGTGTGAGGCTTGAGTGGTCAGGGGTCTTTCTGTGGCGAAGAGGGTATGGGCAGAGCCGCCACCCTGCCCTGCGTGCACTGCCACTGTGAGGGGGAGGCACAAGGCCAAGCAAACACTTTGGAAACAGAGACAGGCCTGCACTCAGCCCTGCTCTGGCATGGACAGGTGCCATTTCCTTCCAGCTATTTTTGTACAATGTGGGTGAATAAGGCATTCAATATGTAGGGTTATCTAAAACGCTATTTGCTTTTAAGATGTTTTTAGAAAGAAAGGAAATTGAGATACTAGTACAAAATCTGGGAAATAGCTGTAGCTATCTGAGGAAGCAGTAAACAGATACCTGGTGCTTTTTTTTTTTTTTTCTTTTGAGACAGGGTCTTGCTCTGTCACCCAGGCTGGAGTGCAGTGGTGAGATCGCGGCTCACTACAACCTCCTCTTCCCAGGTTCAAGCGATTCTAGTGTGTCAACCTCCCAAGTAGCCGGGATCACAGGCACACACCACCAGCCAGCTAATTTTTGTATTTTTAGTAGAGACGGGGTCTCATCGTACTGTCCAGGCTGGTCTCGAATTCCTGACCTCAGGGGATCCGCCTGCCTTGGCCTCCCAAAGTGTTGGGATTATAGGCATGAGCCACCACTCCTGGCCTGAAACTTGGTGCTTCCTTTTAATAAGACATTTCAAGGTTTCAAAAATGAATGAGTCAATACAAATTACATTTATTAATGTTTCAATTTAATATAGCTAGATATCTTAAAACAGTAAGTTCAGTCTTGCTTTAGGAACTTAGCTGTGTATTATATCTCACTTAGAGAGTCTTACAGGTAAGACATTAGTCACTGTTCAAAAACAATTTGTGTTTTTTTCCAAATAAGCCTTTGTTCAACTAGAAGAGAATATCTTTAAAAATAAAACCCTTGAAGCTAAAATGTTACGTGGAAATGAAACCTCAAAGGCTCAGAGAAGGAGACACAGATCAGGCAGGCACAAAACTGCACATCAACAGCTGGGAAGCTTGGTCTCCATGCTGCCAACAGCCAGCTTTCGAGAACCACAGGCCCCAGCGCCTCACCTGGAGGCAGATGGCCACGTTGACCCTGCACCCGAACGTGGTGCTTACGGCGCGGGCCGGCAGGCCCAGGTCCTTGAAGAGCTTGGAGAAGGACTGGGTCAGCGCAATCCTGGGCCGCTCCTCGGCGACCACCATGCACGTGCGCACACATGACAGGTTCACCCCCTTCATCTGCGGGAGGGGAGCAGTCAGGCCACAGCCACAGCCCCGTGAGTTGCCAGGGCCCTGGGCACTGTCTTGGGAAATCTCCAGGTGGGCACACAGAGGTGGAGCTGGACACCAACCTCCTCTCTGCAGGCTGTGTCTGTCCCACAGAATCCTACGTGTGGCCGCACTAGAGGATTCCATCTGACCTGCATCCCACCCCTGCCCGCCCATGCAGCCAGACCTCCACCCCGCTATCTCGCAGGGACCCTGCCCGACTCCCACACCCGCCTCTCCTTCGGGGTGTGGAGCTGCAGAGACAGGTGAGCCGTGGAGGAGGGATGTGTACACAGGGCCCGTAGTGGGAAAGGTTTTTCTCTACTTCCTCAAACAGCAGGGAGGGGCTGTGGGAGTCCTGTTCTGTTTTGTTGTTTTTAAACTTCCCAGGGCTGTGGTCTACAGCACACTCAGAGGCTCGGATCTGGGCACTCACCCTGAGGACACCCGTCTGTGCGCCCAGGCCCTTGGTGCACATCTCCATCACAGAGTAGGAGCAGAAGGTGACGCGGGCCTTGTACTGGCTGACGGCCGACAGCCACAGGGACACATTGCTCTCCAGCTCCAGCGGGGGCACCAGCACTGACTGGTGTCCCGAGTAGACACTGCGACAGGGAAGGCTCGTGAGGCTCCACCCGCCCACCGGGCACTCCACTCTTCCCTTCCTCAAGGACACTTCTTTTCCAGCCACGACAGGGGCATGATTCTGTTCTGATGCCAAGTAGGGGAGTTTGGTGGAAAACATGCTACGGGGTGAAGGTTGGGGGATGGCAGGCACGGGGTCCTGAGCTCTGCTCCAAACACTTGGAGAGTATCCAGGGACAATGCTCCAGAAGCATTCACTTCTAGAGATGGATCACTACTTTCTTCTGCTTGAAGCAATCAAACAGGTTCTTCCCAAGTACTGATAATGGATAGTGTATTTAATGAAGAATGTATTTTCACTCAATTTCACACTCAGACTCCAACCCACGTCATCCCCAAACAAACCCACTCACACACGTCTCATTGGCTTCCTCAACACTCAGAAAAGGTGCCTTAGAAGGCCAAGGTTCCTAAGAGCCACACGAGCTGCTCCAACCTGGCAGGCGGCAGGGGCCCTGCACTCACCTGCACAGACACCACAGGGCAAAGCCAAGGCCACAGTAGGGGTCCAGGCAGATGGCGATCTGCCGCGAGGGGTACAGCTCACACTGCAGCTTTATGGAGCGGCATAAGGCGCTTGTGGCCGCGTGAGACATCTCGGGAATAAAATAAAGTTCAAAAAAAAAAAAA
>NC_045452.1:32946288-33006029 GCF_002776525.5 Piliocolobus tephrosceles
TTTTTTTTTTTTTTTTTTTTTTGAGGCAGAGTCTTGTTCTGTCGCCCCAGGCTGAAGTGCAATGGCACAATCTCGACTCACTGCAACCTCTGCCTCCCGGGTTCAAGCCATTCTCCTGCCTCAGCCTCCTGAGTATCTGGGATTACAGGCGCCCGCCACCACGCCCAGCTAATTTTTTGTATTTTTAGTAGAGACGGGGTTTCACCACGTTGGCCAGGATGGTCTCCACCTCTTGCTCTCGTGATCCACCCGCCTCGGCCTCCCAAAGTGCTGGGATTACAGGCGTGAGCCACCGCACCCGGCCTGAAAAATTTTAATCGAGCTATTGGCTCCCAGCAAGGTGAGAGATTCTTCAAAGCCACCAGTTCCTGGAAGCCAGATAGTCATAAATCAGAAAGTTTATACATGACCATAATGCATCAGAAAATGCATTACTCTCAGGCTAATCACATTTTAGGCTTCACTGGTGTTTAACACAAATCTTAAGAAGCAATATTGTTGCCTTGTGCTTTGTGTAAGGACCTGCCGGTTTAAACCTATATCTGACATCCTTTCTGTCCACTCCTCCTGATTTCTAGGGGTTGAGGCAAACAAGATTTCAGGGGACCTACCTTCACCCCCGCTAGTATCCCAGTGGTTGACACGCTGAAGTCCAAGTATGCGAGGACATCGGGGGAGGGAGGCCTGAAAATACTCGCTACCTTCTTTTTCGGGATGTCATCTGTTAAACAGGAGACACCAACATTAGTGTTCCCGCATGTATTCTGAATGCTCTGGGCTTTCACAGGCAAGAGGCGACACACGATTTGTCCTTGGGAGTCCTGCAGAGAGTGAGCTCGGACAGCAGATGCAGGCTGTGTGTGCTCAGGAAAGCGAATTTCATTCTTCATGGAAACGCTCACCAGTCCCACCAAGACCACACTGAGCCTGTGGGGATGGGGGACGAGGCAGGGCGAGGAGAGGAGGCATCACGTCACTGACCAGTAGGAAAGACTAGAAGACTGGGGACTTGCCAAAGGCCACAGAGCCTATGGCAGAGCCCAGAGTCCCGACCACAGCCAAAATAGCCATGGACGGGCTCTGGGTTCTGCGTGCTTCATCAAGTTCTTGTGGCCCCATGAACCAGACACCACGGCCTCCCTGGGTGCAACTGGGCACAGGCTCAGCAGGGCAGCCACCGCTCCCCCTCAGGCAAGCCCATGAGGCTTTGGGGCCCTGGCCGGCTGTTTGGCTCTGAGCCTACCCTCCCCTACACCAGATGCCCTGGCCCAGCCCCATCCAGCCCAGGCTGAGGCAGGTCCATGGCAGAGGGGAGCCAGGGGGGTTTCTGACCCTCGCCCTGTTGGCCCTCAGCATTTCATGGGGCATGACGGCATTCACCCATGATGGGGACAGGGATGCCAGAGTGGCGGCACGCGGTGGAGCTGTGCCCCCAAAGCGTTTGCAGAAAGCCTCAGAGAGCTGCCAGCCCCCATGCCAGCAGGAGGCGGGTGAGAGGGGCAAGGCTGTGCTCACACCACTTGGGACTGGGTGCGGCTGCTGTGGGCTGAGTGGAGCGCAGGTTCACACATGGGACAGGGTCCCCCTGCTGTCAGCCAGGCTCCCGCCAGGACTGCTCTTGCCTCGTGTGTTTTTGGACGGCAGCCAGGCCACACCACACCTACAACAAAGAAAGGAAAAGGGACTGGTCCTGGGCAGTGTGAGGGCACGCACCTGTGTCTAGGATGGTGGGCCAGGTCCTGATGTCCACAGCGGCAGCAGCCTCCTTGGACCTGAGCAGCCGTGTGACAGCCTGCGTGGTGAGGACGCATGCAGACTTGCTGACCTGCACGGCGAGGGGCCAAGGGTGGGTGGACGGGGCCTCTCGAACTGCCCAGAAAAGGGGGCAGCGGAGGGTAGCCTTGCAGCCTCCCACTCACAGACCCTGACCCGTGGGCCAGGTAGGCGCACCTCCACGATCATCTTGACGGTGGGCAGTGTGGTGCCAAGGTTCTGAGGGTGTGGGGGCCGCACGGTGACGGGCACGCAACCACAGTACAAGCAGCCATAGAACGCGGCGATGAGGTCCACCCCTGTGGAGACAAGGACTGGCTGTGAGGAGGCCGGTCACAAGAGGCTCCCACCAGCCTCTGTTCACTGTTCCTGCAAGACAGGAGAGGAGGTGGTGCTGGGGAGGGCATGGGTGACTCGCAGGTTTCCAGAGGGGTAGCTGAGCTGAGGAGGTAGACACATGCAGAGAGGAGGGGCTGGGCTTAGTTTTGGAAGATGCTTCGGGGAGGGAATGTCTGGGGGCTGCTTAGGGTAGGGGGCTGCTTACGAAGAGCTGCAGGTGCACAGCCCCAGAGTGAGCCCACCTGGTGGGTAGACCAGAGCCACGTGGTCCCCAACACTCAGTCTTCCCTTCTCCATCAGAGCCGCAGCCACTCTCTCAGCCCTTTTGTGCAGCTGGACACAGGTTGCAGTGCTTGTGACGGTGCCCTAGGAAAGCGATCTTTGAGCTCATCTGTGTGCTGGTGTGTGCAGGCGGGCTGTTCGCAGATGTGCGTGCACACCGCCTGCACGCCCTGCACACGACCCCTGGTGATTAGGATCCATGATGATGACAATGTGTCAGTCCTAGGCGTGTGGCTGGCGTCTTTGGTAGAGACGGGGTTTCACCATGTTGGCCAGGCTGGTCTCCAACTCCCGACCTCAAGTGATCTGCTCACCTCAGCCTCTCAAAGTGCTGGGATTACAGGCATGAGCCACCACACATGGCCCACGACTGGTGTCTTTTCTCACCATCTGTACTCTCTCACTAGCAGTGAAGGGACAGGCACGCAAGCATCTCCTGTGTGGTCCAGCTAAGAGGGAGCGATGCGGGCACTCCATTCACCCAGGGCGGAGCCAGATACACATGGCTAAAGAAGACCTTTTCAATAAAAGGCCTTTTCAATAAAATATTCCATACAACACCATCATAAATAAATAATAAGTGATAAGCAAACATCCCTGAACTGTACTATTTGGCAAGCCCACAGGTCACCCGCACTGAGCCTGGGCCTGTGTCATCTGCAGCTGGCTTTCTCAGAGTGTCTGTGCGTCTCCTCTAGGACTGACCGCACCAGCTCCTTCATTCACCCCGTCTCTCTGCGGAGGCGCCCTGGGGCCATGTGACCAGTTCGGTGCAAACAGAAACACCTTGTAACCCTACCGCTCTGCTCGGGAAACTCATCCTCCCTGATCCCATGCCAGGCCTCACAGCTTTTTTAGTCCTTCTTAAGAGGACAAAAAGCGCAATTCAGTCTAATAAATACAAAACTCCAGAGCAGACCCAGACCAGTGTAACATCAAAACTCTCTGCTTCTTGACTGGTGGCTTCTACTGACAGAAGGCAGTGGAAGAGAGAGACCAGTGGATGCACTTATGTGCTGTGCCCAGGCACAAGGGCTGGGCCGATCCTGAGAGTCCAAATCCTGGGAGTTTGCCAGTCCATATGAGTCAGGGCCCCAACAGGACAGAACCTGAGAACTGGACTGGGACTCAAAGCCCCCAAGGCCCGGGATCCCACTGCATCCTTAGGGAAAACCCAGCCACCCCAGCCTTATCTGCATCCCCTCCCTGGGCAAACCTGGCCCCCACCACGCTAGCCTCCTTTCCTGCCTTGAGCCACTGGGCATCATTGCTTCACAGTCCCTGCTACACAGTTCCATCCACAGCCCCCTCCCCAGCACTCCAGGTCACATCTCTCCACTGTACTGATGTTGAGGTTCTCACCATAAGCTGATTTTACCTTGGTCAATGGTAAACCATTGGCTGGCTTGCGGGCTTTAGAACTCAATCAATCGTAAAATAAGTGTTTACTGCGCATGGTTCCAGACGCTTCCAATACACCAGAAAAACAAAGTCTCTCTCTTACGGACCTTGTTTTCTGGCAGGAAAGATTGATTTTAAACCTCCTGAGAGTAGGAGTCCTTTTAATCTTATTACTGTGTACTGTGCACATTGTAGGCATCATTAAGTATTTTTTGAATTCGAATGAGCAGCAACAAAAGCTAGAACAGCATATTCTAAGCCACAGTGACCTACTCTTGACGACACCAAAGCTTAAGAGTTCTTACAGCTTGTATGGTGCACTGACAGGGAGTCTTGCAGGGTTTTTAAATTATTTAACTTTCTGTGTTTCCACATTTTGCATTCCTGCCCACAACCTGACTATGAAGATTACAGTTTCCCCTTCTTGATTTCCGGAATGCTCCTAGCATTGTGGAATGCACACAACAGGGACTTGGAACACATGAGAATTTCCAAATAAGCAGCAGGAGCAGGGCAGGAAGCAACATTTGTTATTTAAAAGATGTAACCAAATGTAGAAATTCTAAATGGCTAATTTTTTACAAAATAAACATTTCCTTTTAGCTCACAAACTTAGGAATATTTACATGTATACTGTTTTTAATTTTAAAAACTTGAGCTGATGAAAATTTTCCTGCTAAACACAAAATCAATAGAAATACGACTGTGTGAAACGTGTGGAAAACAAGGGACCTACAAAGGAAAGGGCAGGCAGAGAGAATCGCACCACACAAGGGGGCTGAGTCCAGAGGCGCACTATTCTCTAAACATGAAAAGAACCAGGACACTGGCATCAGGAACTAGACAAGCAAAGGGCTCCACCGGCTCCCAGGTGTTTCCAATCCCTGTGGGCGCAACACTGCCTCACCTTGGCGTTCAGCAGCAAGAACAGCGGGTGGTCAGGAGTGGTGTGGGCACGCCACTGCAGCACGTCAGCCAGGAACAGGAACTGCACGAGGGGGCGACTTGGTCACTGGCACCTCCGGGGCATGGACACCCGTCCACCCGTCCCCAGAACAGGCTTGTCACCTTCCGTGCCTGGTCACTGTCCTCCAGGTGGGCAAGCTCTCTCCCAGAAGCCTGAGCAATTCTCTTCCCAGCAACCAGGTTCCCCACGATCATGGAGGCTGGTCCAACCTCTAGAAATGGGGGCATTCTGAATCAGAAGCTGGTAACTTCTCATATATAATCACCATGTGACTTTATTTCCGTTACAATTTTTATTTTGAAAACATACTTGAATGAGGCATTTAACTTTTCTGCTGAGACACAAATACTCAGAAAGCTAGCTACAAGGTTTATGCTAAGTGCCAAAGAGAATCTCTCTCAAACATAAACCACGCCATATCGAGAAGTGTACTACATGACGTATCTCTGACGATATGATTTGGCCTCAGTCACACCAAAATTCTTAACATTTTCGCTTTACTGTACTTTATGTATAAATCAGGAAATACATTTAGTGTATTTAGTGATATGTGTTCAATAATTACCAAAAACTTTGGCATGTACTGGAAATCAACATGACCAAAGAAATGAAAAATTGCATTAAAGTTAAACCAGACTCTAAAATTAGCTTTTAAATGTATAAAATGAGGGAAGGAAAGTTGACCATTTGCTGAGAGATTTCCAAGGTCCCATCAACCCAGTGTCTGTGGCAGGTCCCAGGGCCAAGGCAGGCAGCTGGCTCCTGGTGACAGGTATGGCTTATGCCACAGCACGGCCACAGAGGCACTTTTGACTTTAAGCTCCAGTATGATCCTGGGCATCATTTCTAGTCCTAGGGAGCCATCTCCTAGCCATGCAAAGCTAAGATGCCATCCTTGAGTTTATCATTAAAATTGGTTCCTAACAGGCAGGAGGAAACCACCACGAGGTGATGTGGTTAAGTTACCCCATGCGTGGCTGGTTCCAGGAAGGCAGGAGGTGGCACCATTCTGGGGTGTACACTTGCTCTGGCTCTCGACCCCAGCCCCAGAGCAAACCTCAGTTTGCACTAGAGGGTCTAGCAGGGCTGCACCCTAACCACAAACAAGGCCGCTACCAATGTTAAGACTAGACAGCATCCTGTTGTTAGGTCCAACTAACCTGGTGGTTTCTGGCGAGGTTTGGGGAGGTTGGTAACACAGGTGTGAGGGCACATCAGCACATTGCACGGGTGCAGTGTCCCTTCCAGAAAGCGCTGTTTGGTTTCAGAAATGTGAATCCCTCCGAGGGGAGCCTTGGGCAAGGTGTTGGCAGGAACCAGGGCCAGACAGTACACGCCCACCTGGTGGATGCTATCGATGGCCTGAAAGGGAAGGACCCTGTTTGGCACAGGCCTCCAACTTGAGGCTGGGGAGATGCTGGGCGGGGCACATGAACATGCCCACTGTGGACCTGTTCCCCAGGCCAGGAAATGGAGTGCCCTCTGGACATTTTGTTAAATGAGGAAACAAAATGAAGAGGAGTGGGTGCAGTTTTCTACCATTTAACTCAGAAAGGAGAGACACACACACTGTATTTGTGTACACATGTCCATAAATCTAAGACCAGAGGCTGAGGGATGGGGCAATGAGGAGATGATGGGGAAAGGACACAAAGCCTCAATCAGACAGGAGGAGGAAAGTTTTTTCTTTGAGATACATTGCACAGACTGGCGAATATCATAAATAATGTACATTTCAAAATCACTAGGAGGGTGCATTTCAAATGTTCTCATCAGAAAAAAAAAATTAAGGTGATGGATATATTAATTATTCCATATAGTATTCATAAATTATAACATCACTTCATACCCCATAAACACAAACAGCTATAATTTGTCAGTTTGCGAAGAAAAATGCAGATAAACAAGCTGGAAGCAGGGAGGACAGGGCGGGACAAGCCAAGCACTTGGCGCTCGGAGAGGAGTGGGGGTGCCAGCTTGGGAAATTCCCCCAACCACAGGCTGTGCCGGGTGCCCACCTGCAGCACACGGCTCATCCACTGGAAGCTGTCCTCCTCCGAGGCATCCGGCCGCTGCTCAGCCACCAGGACGATGCGGTCATCATGCAGCACGGTCACGGAGAACACAGCGATCCTGAGGGATGAGACATGGAAATGGCCACACGGCAAGAGGCCAGCCAAGACACAGATGCTTTCTCACCCTCACAATGGAAGAGGCAGGCTGTCCGAATACTTAAAATGCAGTCTATCAAATGGGGTATCTGCTGCAAATTCATAAAGTAACTCATCACTCTAATCTCCTTGAGGATGGCTGAAATGTATCTCAAGTCACAAAAAACAGAGAGGACTTCAGGACAAGGCGAAACAGCCCCAGAGACACACATTTTTACAAGAAAAAATTCCTTAATCTGATGTAAATTTCCTTGTGCACAAATACTTGTCTAAAGTTCTATTAATTATATTTTTTTAATCCAACAGATTGCATCTCTCTTTTACTAGAGTTAATCTATTCACATTTATAGAGGTTAGTATATTTAGACGTGTTTTTACTATCTTAAAAATGTCAACATGTCCTCCTTTGTTCTGTGTTGCCTTTTCCTTCTTTTAGACTTTGAGTTGATATCTCTGTCTTTTCCTTTATAAAATAAGAAGATGGTCTCCCCACCAAACCCATCATGTTAGGATATCTACACCATTCTGACTCTGGGATATTATGGATATACCGTTTCTTGTCCTTTCCTTTGACTTGACTGGTGTGTACACACACACACACACACACACACACACACAATTTATACAACAGACCTCACCTAGTATTGAGTTCTCCTTACTCTCATACATCTTACAGCACTTCCTGAATTTATTTCTCTTAGTATCTTGACCAACACTGTTTTCAGTATGGACCTTTGTGTGTCAAAACTTCTGAAATTTACATGATTGAAAATATTTTTTATTACAACTGCAAAATTAAGTCACAATTTGGATAAATTGGGTGCACTGCTATCTTGTGCCGGTTCCACTGTGGGGAAGTCTGACACGTTCTGCTTGGCTTTTGTGTGGTCCATGGAGAGAATACAGACAAGCTCAACATTCCACGGGGCCCTCTGTGGACCATGTCCCAGTCCAGAGAACCCCAACCACCTGCTTCCTCAGACAATCCCTGCTCCACTCCATGCATTCCTTCTCCCTGAGTTTGCCATCTGGACACCAGCCCTTCTTCTCTCCCATCTCTCTTAATAGTTCCTTTAAAGTTCCTATTTTACTTCCAGAGTCGTTCCCTAATCTGACTTTCCACCTTCTCAACTTGTTCTCTAGCTGTATCCATTCTATGTATTCCATCTACTGTGTTCTTTGAACAATTACTTTGTTAGCATTTCTTGATCTTATTTCATGTTGCAAATCTTCTATTGCTCTTCTTCCAACGGCACATATGCTCTCAATTGGTTGTGGTTCCACTTCCAAGTTCCTGTATTCCTCAGCTCTTCCCTAGTCGGGACAGGGAGGCTATTCTGCCTGCAGATGCAGTCACCCAGGCCCCAGTTATTCACTCAGGCTTGCCTCGCCTCGTCAGGATCCTGCTTGGGGGACGGGGGCTTCATCTCCAGGTACCATCAGGTACAGGTGGCCCTGTGAGGGGGTGGTCTCCCTGTTCCACCTCAAAGCAGGGTTTGGGCTACTTGATGTTATCCCTAAGGACACCTGCCCAACGTGTCCCCCATTTCCGCTGTGAGGGGCAGGTCACGACCCTGGCTGTGCCACCCTCCCCCTCCCCCTGCACACACGCACACACATACACGTACACACGCACGTGTGCGCACACATGCATGAGCACAGCCTGCCCTTCCCAGTTTCCTGAGCAACCTCCCACCTTCTCTGTTGTCCATCCTCTGGGCTTTTTCCTCAAGACTAACCATGATGACACACCACTTTGCAGAATCCCCTTGCGATTGCTTTAAGGGCTGCTCAAAGGCAGGGTCTGGCCTGGCTCCCAGGTACCTTAGTTTGAGTAACAAAGGCACACCCTTGGCCAGGCACATTGGCTGACACCTGTAATCTCAGCACTTTGGGAGGCCAAGGAGGGAGGATTGCTTGAGCCCAGGGGTTCTAAAACAGCTTGAGCAACATAGTGAGACCCTATCTCTACAAAAACATTAAAAAATTAGTCAGGCGTGGGGTGCATGCCTGTGGTCCCAGCTACTCAGGAGGCTGTGGTAAGAGGATTGCTTAAAACCTGGGAGGTGGAGGCTCTAGTGAGTTACAATCATGCTCCTGCACTCCAGCCTGCGTGGGCGATAGAGTGAGACCCTGTCATTAAAAAAAGAAAAAAAAAAGGCAACCCCTGGAGAAAAATAAAATTTAAAAAGGCGGCTGGCTGAGTGGACCAGTTAGGGGAAGAGCTTCCTCCCAGACAAAGATTGGGAGCAGAAGGAGCGAAATTCTCTCCCTGGCCCCAGTGCCCAGGGCCATAGGCCCAGCTGTCTATTTATTTGCTCAAGAGAATCTCTAAGGTCCTTGCTTTACACATGTAGAAAAGTTGAGTTGATTTTTATTCCAGAGGCAATGTAGGGTGTTGTGTGTCTTGCAGAGAAAATGGCACTTTTCTGTTTTAATTCACATTCCAAGGTTATTAGGGACTGAAACCCACTTCTCCTTTGCTTTCCTCAATTCTTCCCTCTCTGATTTGTCCCCTTGAGCCTCTGCCCAAAATTGTGCATCATAACCTTATTTTCTTGAGGAACTGAAGGAACTCTTATTTTCCTTTTACTTTAGGAGTTTTCTGATGTACAACAACTTTTAGGCTTTGTGAATTCAAATTTGCTGGGCTTTCCATCTACTGCAGAAAGACTTCCCCAGCTGTAAATGGAAGGAATCTACTCCCAGCACAGGGGTCCGCAGCGCATCACCTGCCTCTGTAGACAAACTTCATGGGCTCCACGGCCAGCGCGGTGGCCACAACGTCATCTGCATTGTGTCTGCGAACTCCAGTGACCATCAGCCCGTCCAGTTTGCCCACAATGAAGACCAGGTTGTCCTGAAGGAAAAGGTGTGGGTTAGGACTCCACCCCCAAGAGCAGAAGCTGGATGTGCCAGGACCATGGTCAGGCCCCCCAAGAAGGGGCCAACAGCACAGGAGCCCCGAGCGCCTTGCAAACGGGTCAATGCCCCACAGACCCAACCTGCAATGCAGGCCCCGTGACAAGCCAGGCTTGGAAGAGGAGCAGGCTGTGTGGAAGGAATGGGGGCTGGTGGGGCAGCATCAGGAAGGGAAAGGATCACAAGTGGGAAACAAGCTGTGGGTACAGTTTGTGAAGGACTGAAAACTGCTGAGCTAAGGGCAGGGTCCCAAACCGGGCACCAGTGACCTTCTGGGCTGACAATACTATCGCAGGTGCTGTCCTGGGCTAATGTTGGGCACTGAGCAGCATCTCTGGCCTCTAGGTACTCACTAGATGCCAGGAGCACTCTCCTTCCCTGAGTTGGGACTTGCAAAAATGTCTTCAGAAGTTGCCAGAATTCCCCTGGGAGGGAAGGGGCAAAATTGCCCAGTTGAGAGAAACACTGGACCAAGATTTTACAAATAGAAGTATTTATTTTTAAATAGTTTAGACATCCAAAATGGTAAAGAATGATATAATGAATACTCTTGAACCTGCCATCCACACAAAAAGCAAAACATCCTCATCCACCCCAGGGACCCCCGACCCGGGCCTGTGTGCAGGATTGTGCACTGGTCTTGGAGGTGTGGACAGCCCTGCACACAGGTAGGGTGACGGGCAGCGAGGTCAGCACAACCGACCAAGGCCACATGGGAGGTCAGGAATGGCTGGGACAAGGGCGGGACTGCAGCGAGGTGTCCCTTAGCCACACCCCCTACCTTCTCTGACTGCCAGTCCTGGTACAGGAGGACATACTCACAGGCCCGATGAAGCCCAGCAGGCCCGTCCTGGTGAATGGCCTGTCAAAGACGGGTGCTCCTCCTGCAGTGACCGGAACTGCCTGCACAGAGTGGAGAGGGGCATGATCAGGCTATGGCTCCAACCAACTGACCAAAAAGACCCAGCGGGCAGCAGGAGACTCAGCACCATGTGTACACCTGCCAGTCGGGGGAAAAAGGAGGCTGGCCCTGCATAGGCCCAGTTTCTCTGGCCTAGCTGCTCCATCTCCTCGGCAGGCCTCCTGAGGCAGGACACAAGCATCCCTTTTACCTCTGCTCTGGGTGCCTGGCCTCCCCTGACCTCACTAGACTTGTCCTGAACAACTCATATCACAACAATGCAAACGCAGCAGAGGGCTGGTTTCCCTGGGGCCATGGTGAGTGCCTTCCTATCGGCCACTAGGCCGCACCCACACGCCCTTCTCCCATGCAGGACTGTGGGAAGCACGCTGACTCCCAGCTCTCCAGGGCGTGCCTGGTCCTGGCCCTGCCCTCACTCTGGGAGGACGCATAAGAGTGTGCAGGCCATGTGCCAACAGCCCCGGCAGGGCCTGTGTGGAGAGAGACCATCCCCGCAGCCTCTGCAATCCCCCAGCACCCAGCACACCTGGGGCCCCATGAGTGCTCACAGAACTTAACTTCAACATGAAAGTCAGGAAAAGGGACAAACCTCAAACACATTCTTCGTGATTCCAAGCAATCCATAGTAGGCTGTGCCAGTTGCACTGGAATTGACGCATATTTCTCCCACTTCGTCAGTTTTACAAAGATAAGGGGTACCTTCTAACTTCACAACACATACATTAGCTAAAATGAGAAAAAAACTCAACATAATAAAGAACGTGTTTCAATGGATCATTCACAAAGATCTCCTTGCTGCGGTATGTGCAGTTATGGAAACAGGATGTTATACACACAGCATCTTCTTATAAGGAGTTTTATGATATGGATGATACACATGCGACCTAGCTGTAAGTCTTCATATTTATATGTAATATTTTTTATAATCAATGTAAGGTGACCAGAAAGTACAACACATCCTTCATGTAATAAGCCCAGGCTGACAAAATATTTCCTCTACTATGATAAATAAACCCTGTGCCTCCTCTTGCCATACTGCTCTCTCGGGTCCATGGCGGGTGCTGCTGGCCCTGGCTCCTGACCATCACCACCACACATGAGCCTGGGACACCAGCTCCTCTCCAGAGCCTGACAGAACTCTGCCCATGCCTGCCCCCTTTCTGGTAACTTTATTTTAAATGCTAATCCACCAGGTGACTCCAGACTAATCTTAAGTCCAG
Organism: Piliocolobus tephrosceles; assembly: GCF_002776525.5. Lineage (NCBI taxonomy): Eukaryota > Metazoa > Chordata > Mammalia > Primates > Cercopithecidae > Piliocolobus > Piliocolobus tephrosceles. The sequence goes on from NC_045452.1 coordinate 32,958,286, forward strand.
GAGTGCCTCTAAGATGTCTTCATGGAGAAACACCTACTAAGTTCTGCCTAACCTCCAAAACAACCTTGATGCTGCTGCACACACCACAGGCTATGAGGCCCAGGGCGCTCCTTCAGCCACGTGCACATTCTTTCCAGAGCACCAATGCTTTTCCCCGAGAGAAAGGCCCTGGGTCTGGAGGGTTGCAGCGCAGACATCTACCTGTCTTGCAGCCAGCCACTCAAGACCAGGATTCTATCTGTTAAGTTCCCCAATGAACCACCCTTTACTGACACACGATCCTTCGGCCTCCTTCTTCAGTTTCTCGGCTCTTTCCGCATTTGGAGGTCAATTTGCACATATGCGCCTTTTCATGGAGCACGGATGTCTCAGGCCTCAGCGTGACTCCTCCCACAGCCCCATCACCCAGTTCTGTTTTTACTTAAGTGCACCCTACCCAACTCTCCGCGACTTGCTGCCTTCCCCTCCCACAAGGGATCTCCTCTGCGTAGTCCCCAGCTCTGCCACAGAAAGGCCTCCAGAAATAGCCTCACACAAAAGCATGAGACGTACAAACGAATGGGCGGTGGTCCATTCAACAAAACTTGGTTACTTAGCAATCAATTAACCCATTGGGTCAGCTAGGAACTGTCCTTCCTGTGCCTCTTGAGTTTTTTCTAATGTATTCTCATCTTCAAAGACAGTAAAGAGAAAGAAAGAGACAACCAGGTATTTGCTGCCTTTTGCCACAAATCAGATAAAAGACTTCGCAGAGAGAATGCAGCCGTGCTTGGCTGATGTGGAAGGTGGTGCTTGTCTGTGCTTCCAGGTGGCCATCCAGGCGGCCGTCAGTGCCACACAACACTTACAAGCACACAGAGACTGAGCAAGGTCACAAAAAGCCACAAAGCACCACATACACACTTGATACCGTAGTGAACACAAATGCTACAGGCCTACACAGGGCAGATCAAAAAACTGCTGAAGACAAATCACCCGTAGGATTCACCATGGGGCTCAGTGCCACAACAAGGGGCACAGCCTGGGGGCTGTGGAGGGTCATGGGAAACAGAGGTCCACCTGGGGGAGTGCTGCGTGCATGCCTGGGGGAGGGGGTGCGCTGAGTGCATGTCTGGGGGAGCGCTGTATACATGCCTGGGAGAGTGCTGTGTACATGCCTGGGGAAGCGGGTGTGCTGCGTGCACACCTGGGGGAGCGCTGCGCACGCATGTCATGTCCTAATCCACATTTTACAAATAAAACGCGCACAACTACAGATGTTCCTTAGATTCATTCAGAATCACGACCTCATCATGATTTTCCAGGGAAGTTTAAACAGTTACCTGTATTTTCCCCATAACGTAAATAAGTGACACCCCAATGATTGCTATGTGTGAAAATGTTTCACCCACAGGTTCGAGCACTGTGAAAGACTGACTGTTCTATTTCTGAGAAGAATTACAGGAAGAAAATGATGCTATTCACATGAATAAAAAGTAGAGCCAGAAACATAGGCTGAAACGCTTCAGTCTTATTCAGTGAGGACCCAGCATCTGTGCACACACAGGGATCAGGCACCAGCTGGCCCCAGGCTCCAGGTTAGAGATGGCTGGGCTGCCAGCACCACCCACAGACAGGGTCTGAGCAGCCACAGCCCGTCAGCACAGCCACCTGCAGGAGGCAGAGTTGCAGGCACAAGGGCCAGGATGCTGAGCCTCTCGCAGTGCCTGCAACCCCTAACACAGTCAGGGCCGCACTGGAAAGGGGGAGACTGCACTGAGAGATGGGACCCTGCCTCTAGAAGTCAGCAAAAGGGGCCCAGACAGCTGCCCATGAACCCCAGAAGGGTCATCACAGGGAGGCAGGAAAGCTGAAGTAGCTGCGGGGTGGCTACAAGGAGGGCAGCCTCAGACCATGTGACAGTGTCGCCACTCGACTGTCACCAGGGCCTCCCAGGCCAGATGCTGCCTCAGGCTGGCAAGGAAAACCTCCAACACCTAACATGATGGTCAGGCCTACAGAGTCGACTTCTGCAGAACAGTTCACATAGGCCTTTCTGACATAGAGGAATTTCTGGGAAGCTCCCATGAGGCTTCCACCATGATACATACTTGCTACAACTTATTCACAAACATTACCATTTTCCTCAGAGTTGCCCACTTTACATGGTTGCCATGGGGTTAAATGCTTCAACACTTATGAAGTATGAAGCCTGTGTCTGGAACGCAGTGAGCTATTATCACCATCTTCCCAAACATCAAAGAACTGTAAGTGAGCTGCACAGGCCATACACACATCTTTATATTTTGCTTATCTTTAAACTTAACACAAAAGGAGGGAAAAAACTGAGCAAATATTTTACAAAGTCAAATTCCAATTTACATTGAAAAACATTCTTGAAAAATCTTTTACTTGTATGCTTGCTTCTAGAGCACTACTATGAAGCCTGGAGCATTTACAAGAGGCTGAGGCAGGAGAATCGCCTGGGAGGTGGAGGTTGCAGTGGGCCAAGATCGCATCTCAAAACAAAACAAAACAAACCCTTTTTGTTACGATCAGTCACGGACAAAGACCCACTCTGGTTATGTCCCTTACCTCCAGGCATCACCTGACCAACGTCCTGAACGGTAAGGACTGACAACTTTTCTTCAGTATCCACTCTGATAACACCATAACTTAGACCATTCATGGACAGGACCGCTTTTCTTGGAGGTGGTCCTCCCAGATCAGGTGGCCTAGAAAATAAAACCACCACGGAGTTAACTGATGAGGGGGATAAAATTCCAGGGAAGTGGGCCCACCTTGCCTGCAGCCTGATTCTGCACCAAAGCCACTGCTCCGTGTTACAGACTTGTGAGAAACGCATGTTCTAAAGATGCTGCAATGTCTCCAAACTACATGCTCCTCTGCAATGTGACGTCAACACTCCACTCAGTGGGAAAAGGGCCTGTGACTACAGTGGCAGTGATGCTATGTGACTTCTAATGCAGGCCAGAAACGTCAATTCAGCTTCTACCCGATTGTCTTGGGACACTCGCCTGGAGCCCTGCGAAGCCGGGCAAACAGAATGACTGTGTTGAGGCCGCTGCACTGCAAGGAAGCCCAGAGCAGCCCACTCTCAGAGACCAGGTGGGGGCATGAGATGGTACGTACACAAGGCTGTCTCAGCCCCTCACTGCTCCTGTCCAAACACCATCTCCTGCAAGCCAGAACCACCTGGCAGAGGCCTTCCTGAGCTCCTGGCCCACAGAAAGCATGAGAGACAATGAAATGACTGTTGTTGTTTGTGATACACAATAGTAACTGGAACACTGAGCAACAAATGTTAGTGTTTCCTCCAATAAGAAAAAAATTATATAGCTGCACAAAACAAATCACCACAGAACAAAAGAATGAAGAATAATTTATAGTTTGTAGGCGACAATAGTTTTTTTTTAATGTTAAGTGATTAAAAAGTTAGGGTTACTTTTTTTTTGAGACGGAGTTTCACTCTTGTTGCCTAGGCTGGAGTGCAATGGCGCCATCTTGGCTCACTGCAACCTCCACCTCCCTGGTTCAAGCGATTCTCCTGCCTCAGCCTCCCGAGTAGCCAGGACTGTAGGCGCCCACGACCACGCCTGGCTAATTTTGTGTATTTTCAGTAGAGACGGGGTTTCACTATGCTGGCCAGGCTGGTCTCAAACTCCTAACCTAAGGTGATGCACCCACTGTGGCCTCCCAAAGTGCTGGGATTAAGGCGTGAGCCACCGTGCCTGGCCAAGTTAGGGTGACTTATAAAAACTTAGGATGACTTTCATGTGTGGAGATACACACCATTTATGAATGTATGACGCTAACACAAGATTACAACTGAGGCTAAGACACCTCAGCTATGAGCACAGTGAGTTCTGCCCCCAGGATGGAGCTGGGGGTGGGGCAGGTGAGATGAGGGGAAAGGAAACCTCGGGAGTGGGGAGAGGAGCACAGGAAGGGCCAGCAGCCCCGCACCCACACACAAGGACACTCAGGGCAGCCTGCAGGCTCAACATGCCCTCCAGGCTGAGAGAGATGACATGAGGAAAACCTCCACAAGAGCAGCACAGCCCTCCCGGGAGGTGGGTGGCCGGGCACTAAGCACCAGGCCGGGCGCTTCTCCAGGAAGGTCAGTGGTCCCACAGACTCCACGGCTGACCGACACCTGCCTCAGAGTAAGAAAGAGTTCCTAGGTTGTAATGTTTACTACGGCTACAGATGAGATGACAAGGCCTTTCCAATTTGGGAAGCACTTAGGAAAATCGCAAGCCGGCATTCTGCAAGAATCCAGAGTATGGCCCAGGAAGTTGCTACCCAATTCCCCACGCAAACCCAAGCTGGCAAAAAGTGGGGAGCCAGGCACCAAGGTCTGCCGTACCAATGGGCCTGGATCCTAACAGGTACAGACACAGCTCCAGGGTAACTCAGCTGTATGCAGAGGACTCAACTAAGTGCTCACAAGACATAGCCAGGGATGAGGTTACCTGCGGATGGCGACAGTCAGAGCCTCAGGAGAACTGGCACAAGGACAGATGACCTCCGGCCTCAGACCTCTGGACTGGAAGACGTTGAGGAAGGCGTCACAGGAGGAGATCGACCCTGCACAGAGCAACAAGAGTGGAACGCCAGCACTAACGGGGGCCAGCACGGAGGCGGTGGCTGGCCACTGACTTCTGCCCTTTGGAGCACACGCTCTTGGTGGGGGGTACCAGGCCACGGCTGGTGGCTGCACATGCTCCAGTCAGCACCGCCTGCAGCCGTCGGAACCACCGGGCTGCATCAGCAGAAGGAAGGGGTCCCTTCACAGGCGCCCTCAGACTTCCTGCTCTTCAAGGGAGATGGTGTCTTTAAAGGAAGTCAGACAGCCACGAATGGTCTGGTGCTCCAAAGGGCAGAAGGGGCGTCCCTAGGGACAGGAGGGCGCTGCATGAGGTGGTAGACTGGCCGCACAGCACTGCTAGGATCAAGTGCGGCGATGGGGAGTGCCACGGGAAGAGGCACCGGAGGGGAGACGCACACTCCAACTCCACCGTGTGGACCACAAAGCAGCGGTGAGCATGGAGTGGAGACGCAGAGACCTGAGCAGCACTGCAGAACCCAGAAGCAGGCCCTGCCTGGCTTGGGTGTGGACCAAGAGAATGAGAGGCTCTGGGGGTGCTGAAAGGTGGGGTGCTCTCCCAAGTGATGGGGGACACAGGGGTGTTGGCCACACTGGAGACGGGATAAGATGAAACGTCAGCTTCTGATCCAGGGTAGTCTCCAATGCAGAGACAACGATGCAGGTTAACAAACAACAAAACCTCTAATACCTGGTCAACAGGTATGTGCTGCAACAGGAGTCCCTGTGTGACCAGCATCACCTGAGGCTTCCCCAGAGGAGGTACTGAGTCCGACCCTGGACAGCCCTGGGCCCCCGAGTTCACACCTGCAGCCTTGACAAAGCAGTTCCCACTCGGACCACCGCACGCAGGAGGTCCCAGGCGCTCACTGGGACCACCGCACGCAGGAGGTCCTACGTGCTCAGGCAGCAGCCACAGGGAGCTCCTCCCGGGAGGACGTGGGGAACATCTAGGCAAACCAGGAGGGAGAATGGTTGGGTCCTGGTGGGAGAAGTTAAGCCAGAAGCCAGCGATGTGGGTGCACCAGGACAAAGGGCAGGAGGCTGGGGATAGGCCCAAAGAGAAACAGGAACCCCAGGCCACAGCACAATCTGGTAATTTCTTAAGAAAGATGACTCTCATTAAGGCATATATCTTTCATCAAGCATATTAAAATCGCTTTTACATTTAGTGGCCTAACAAACATACATGAGATAAACCAGTGAAATCAACAAGATGTTCCGTGTCATAGAAATGATGGGACATGAGCATCTATATGACACTGGCAGTGCAAACGCCTCAGTTTTGCTTCTCAGTGTGTTCTACTTTGGTCTGCAGAAGGGGACACTGTGTGGCGTATGCCCCAGCCACACAGACTCACTCACATGGGTTGGCGCCATCGGCCACTATCAGCATGCGCAGTGAGCTGAGACTGACGTCCCTCTGGCCTCGCTGAGCTAGGAGAGACCAGTGCATGTCTCGCGACTTCACCAGCGCGGCCCGAGCTGCGGAGAGAGGACAGCACAGACATCAGACAGCCCTGTGTCACGAGGGCTGGCCCCCTCACATGCCTACAGACACGTGTACCTCATCCCACACAAAGGTGTACACGCACAGACACAACACTTAGCTCCCAGGTCCGAAGCTCTCTGCAGCCCTCTCTCACATGCAGTCTAACTAACCCTCAAAGCCTTTTCCACAAAAATCAACTCTGAGGTACAATTTAGACATCAAAAGCTCAGATCCATTTCTAACGTTAATTTTTTCTTAGAAGCTCCATATTGCTCTTTTCCTGTGTGCCCACTTCGTCTCATGTGCTCTCACCCCAAACCCCTGGTGCTGGCTGAGAAGTGTGAGGACCCCAGGAGCTAAACAGACGGTCTCGGGTCTCAGTCTGGCTCCTGCACTGGCTAGCCTGTGGAATCCAGCAATCCCCCCACCCCCACCCAAGTTTCAGTTTCCCTCCATAAAGTAGGACAGACAAGAGACAGCTGCCGCTCCACACTGCTCTGAGACATGTCCAGAGGAGCACAGCCCAGCAGGCAGAACAAGGCAACATGGGTGACCCAGGTGATCCAATGCCTCAGTGGCTGGTAAAAGTGCCACTGAGCTCCACAGGGCAGAGACACAGACTGCCAACTGTGCAGGTGTGGCCATGCTGGGGCCTCCTGCTTGGTCCCCAGAGGCACCTCAACTGCTGAGAGAAGCAAGGCCCAGACCCCACCAAGTGGCCCTACTTACCACATCACCCATGAAACCCTGAGGGCTATGCCCGAGGCAGAGAAAGCCCCCATACTCATGGGCAGGGGCGTGACCAAGAAAGAAATCCCACGGCTCCTCAGCCTACATCTGCAGTTCCACATGTCAGCTTTACTTTTTCTTAATCACCAAAGGTCAGTTCCAAGAGATTTCCCTGAAGAACGGTGAGTGCCGTGACGATGGTACCCGTTACCTTTATAGAAGCACACTTTCTGGATCCAGGAGAGCGGGTTGGCCTTCATCAGCGCGTAGGGGATGCTGACCACATGCATCCTGTTCATGACGCTCTGTGGGGGAGCAGACACGCTCAGGGCGAGTGGGCCCGAGCCACACCAGAAAAAGCAAAACAAAACCGATGTACGCTCCCAACATTTCAGGCAGAGGCTTGGGTTCATCTCAATCCCTTGTTCCAACAATTAGTCATCAGCAAACAACACTCACTGTTAACACTCCATGCCATAGACCAGCATCCCTTTTGAAATCCAGCACATTTGTTAATGTTTCCGCTGCAAGTAGACAAATAAGGTTAAACCACTGAGCAACCCTCTCAACAAGCCCTATGCATTTTCTAGAGAAATTCTGAGGTGAGTACATCATCAACATGTAAGTTTCAGGGAACAGATACAGCATTTCCAAATACCACGTACCAATTAATAATAATCTTGGTTATCTATTACTGGAAACACATAAAAGTAGAAGGTCATGCAACTAACACCAAGAACCATGCTGAGCACTAATCACAAGGCACAGGAACATCACATACTGAAGAAGCTGTACAAGGTGTCACCGTATCTTTTCTTTCCTTTTTTTTTTTGAGATGGAGTCTCACTCTGTTGCCCAGGCTGCAGTGCAACGGAGCAATCTCAGCTCACTGCAACCTCCGCCTCCCAGGTTCAAGCAATTCTCCCGTCTGACCTCCCGAGTAGCTGGGACTACAGGCATGCGCCACCATGTCCGGCTAATTTTTGTATTTTTAGTAGAGAAGGTACTTCACCATGTTGGCCAGGCTGATCTCAAACTCCTGACCTCAAGTGATCTGCCCGCCTTGGCCTCCCAAAGTGCTGGGATTACGTCACTGCACCCAGCCTCTCCACATCTTTTCATCAGGTATTTTGATGGGGTATTCTTTTCAGAATCAAGAGGTGGGGATGAAAAACTGTCAGGGATATTCTTACTTCTCAACTCTACACATCTCCTCAATTCTCACACCCAGAGGCCATGATCCGGCATCTCCCCTCTATAAGAGCTGGTGGTTCACATCACCCTTCAGAAAGTCACTCTTCCTCTGCTCGTTTTCTCATGCAGAGACGTGCAGCTAACACATTTTAGGAAGCTGGAGTGGAGAGCAGTACTGAGGGTTCCCAGCACAGCTCTCTGCTCAGAGCCCTCGGCCAAGTCCTCTCTAAGACCTGGCTCCCACCTCACACAGGCAGAAAGGCAGAGCCTGGGGCTATGGGCAGACCTGGCGTCTCGCCAAAGGCCACAGCACTCCCAAGGTGAATAGGAGAGGTTTGGTTTGTGTGCCAGGAAATGCTATTGCACTATGAATTAACAGTACTATAAACATCCTTTCTCTGTCGGCTAAAGAACACAAATTATTATTGTTATTATTTAGAGACGGGGTCTTATTATGTTGCCAGGCTGCAGTGCAGTGGATAATCATAAGCACAATCCCGTTACTCATAGGCACGGGAGTTTTGACCTGCTCCCTTTCCTACTTGGGTCGGTTCTCCTCTCCTTAGCAAGCTGGTGGTTCCCCACTCCTAGAAGGTCACCATGTTGCTGCCAAACTTCGTGCAGATACCTGGCTGGCACAGGCCAAAACTACTGGGCGTAGGCGGTCCTCTTACCTCAGCTTCCCGAGTAGCTGGGACTGTAGGCACACACCACCACGCCTGGCTAAAGAACCCAAATTATAGGTGACATATGTAAGATTAGCTCTGGGCTGAAGACAAAGAAAGTCATGGGGCTTGATCTGAAAGATCTAACTTTTTAAATTCAATAAAGCCCTTAAAAATACCTACAATCATTTTCCAAATCTCCAGTAAAAGCTTTAGCTGTGGCCTCAACTTACCCCCTTGCTTTTAAACACCTATTTTTTTTCTTTTTTAAAATTTTATTTAAAATTTCTCCCTTTTTTTGGTAGAGATAGGGTCTCACTATGTCGTACAGGCTGGTCTTAAACTCTTGACCTCAAGTGTTCCTCCTGCTTTAGCCAACCAAAGTAGTGGGATTACTGGTATGAGCCACTGCACCTGGCCTAAACACCTATATTTTAGATATTTAAACCATTCCATTTCACTTTGTAGCTTTGTTCAGTTCCAGTATTACAATGTAAGAAAACTACTATGAGTCCATTTTTACAGTTTTTTAAATCATCTGTCACGGTGTACCCCATAGATATATACAATTAGTACTTATCAATTAAATAATATTAGTTTAAAAACACTTCCCTAAGTTAAGTATATGACATTTGAAGTAAATCAGGTGCTGACTATACTTTACCAAGAGATCATCTATAATCATAATATAGATAAACCATATATTTATAAAAATATAAATATGTTATATATTTATAAAGATAAATGTAAAATATAAATCATATATTTATATGTATGACAGCTAAGGTCAAAACTACAGTCACAGATACAGTAATAGAAAACTAAAAGCGTTTTCCTCTTTTTGAATGAATACCCTGACCCTCAGTATGTCACAGAGTAAGCCAGCCCCCTAGGGCAGGCCTGTGAACCCCGCACTGTGTATAAATGTATCAGTTATAGCTTCCACGTTCCATAAAACCAACATCCATGTACATTTACTGAAAACAACCCTGATGGGGTTGCCTGGACTCTGCTAAGAGACGCCGTGTGCCCTCCTGGCCAGCACAACCACAGAGACCCCATAAGCATGCTCAAGACGGTGCATGTCCCTACCTGGCATAACCTGGACTAATGGGCAAAGGCACCTGGGGTGGTTTTGACAGGTGCAGCGACAGTCACATGATTAGGTAGGTCAGGTGTCTGTGTGAGGCTGGAGGGGCCACCACCCCATCCCTGAGAGCCCTTACCTTCTGAGTACCCGCACGCCTGGGTCAGAGCCCGGCACTGTGCCAGCAGGGATGCGTGGGACACCGTGACCCCCACCGTACTGCCTTCTTTGCTGGTTTTATACTGAAAGATTTCAAGTAAAAAAACATGATGCGGTATTTCTAGAGGTGACAACAGACACAATGGAGACTGACAGAATCTTCAAAAGAAGAAGTGGTCAGTGTCTCTCCTCTAATCATCTTGCTAGGCCCAGGTGCATGGCAAGCCCTGGCCCCTGAGGGGATGCTTCAGTGGAAGTTGTGGCTCCTTTGGGCAGGTGCCCGAGGGCAATGATGCGCCATGGGCTCCCTCATAACTGTCTGCATCCCCAGGGAGCCAGTTAGGAGAGAATGAGATAAGAGAGAAACCTGGAAGGGTCTGAGCAACCATCTATATGACACTGTATTTCTGGGGCAGAGATAAAACAAGAACTCTCAGGCCGAAATTTAACAAAAAAGAATAGTAACTTATATTCTTAGGAAAAGCAAGACTGAAGCCTGTGGGACATGTTTTTAGATGCTCTGAGTTAGGAACGGTCATTACCTCAATGTAGGCGGTCCCAGTCCTTGTGTCCTGGGCCAGAGGGTGCCAGTCCTTGGGGGGCCTGGCTAGATGCTTCCCATCAATCACCAGCCAGGAGAGGGGAGGCCAACCTGTGACACGCAGACAGGACACAACAGCCAGCAGTCAGAGAGGCATCTGCTCCCCACACTCGAAGCCTGCGCCTCCAACACGCAGCACTAGCTACTGAGCGACTAAGGAGTGCGAGTGCAAGTTTTAGTCTCAATTCATTTTATGTAATTTAAAAAGGTACATCCGGCCAGTGGCTACCATATCAGATAGTGTAGGTCGAGACATGAAGCCAGATGAAAACCGAGATTCACCAAGTCCTTGAACAAGGGATCACTTTTGCTGAAGATCCAGTCACCTCTGTCATGTTTAATTTCCGGAACACCATGCATTTAACACAGACCACAGTCAGAACACTGACTCCTCTTCCCTTGGGAGGCCTCACCTTTGAAAGTTGCCACTTCTCCCGTCTGTGCCTTGGGAAGGCCTTTCTGACAAGCGTCTGTGGTCAGGGCCAAGGAGACTCCACAGCTGCCCAGCAGAAACCCAACCTGCTGGCTGCCTGCGTCCTGCAGAAAGCAGAGTGACAGTGTGGGGGTGCGGTGCCCACAGCAGACCCAGACCCAGACCCTTGGTGCTCCAGGCCATGCACAGAACAGATCTTTTCTTCATCCCTCACAAAACTTCTAGAATAATTCAGTCCTATTACTGATATATACGATCTTTTCATGGAAATACTCCATTAAAATGTGACAATTATGTTTAAATTTAAAAGATAATTTTGGTTTCTATTTGTGGTGAAATATAAAGTTTAATGGGCTAATTTCTCAAAGTTCATTCTTACAAATGACATTTAGAAGCATTTTTAACAAACTCCAAAATTAATGGCATTGAAATTTCTATTGAATCACGTTTGAAATTTACAAATTAATCTGGAGAGGCCTGGTCATTAACAATATTAATTATTTCCACACAGAAACACATGTTTCCTTGTAACCAAGTCTTCTGTGTCCCTCAGCAGTATTTTGTCATTTTCTTCATATAAATTTGACAAATCTCTAGTTTTACTCCTAAGAATCACTGCATTCAAATACCTGCTCATAATATATTATCCTTTGAGATACACTAGTTTTAATTGCTAGTTTTACTTTTGGGATTCTTGAATATTTGTGGATAATGCTCATGTTAACAACTGCCTAAATTCTGGGACAGGATGACAGAAAGCCGATTTTCTCAAATACATGCCTTGTCTACTCGTGAATGATATTTTTTTTTCAGTAATCAGATTGATATTTACATTCAAAATGTTATAGATACCTAGATAAGCAAGACCGCACATTAATAATATATCAGCAACAGAAACTGCCTATTGTCATGTAAGTGAATAGAAACACAAGATAATTTCCATCTTGTTTATTCAAAACTGCCACTGAGAAGTGAGCTATATCACTGTAATGATACATTTATCCCTAAGAAATAACAGTTATTTTCTATAAACATATGGTTTTGAGGAAAAGTTTAACAAAATCTTATTGAACCATAATTCTATTCATTAAAGGAAAAACTGGCTATCATTTCTGTCGGGAAATTCACGTAGATGACAGAACAGCTCCACCTCATAGGAGTGTGGTGTGGGAGCATCACCAGCAAAACGGTTCTCAGTGACCCTCTCACCAACAAGAAGAGAGTCAGACCAAACGGCATCTGATTTCTCTTGAGTCCTGGCCAGCCTGTCGACCACTAGCTTCCTCTCCTCTGTCAAGACAGCTGCTTGCTGCCTGCCCACACTCAGTGAAAAGGATGTAAGATATCGCTGGTATCAAGTTCAGAAGCGAACTATGTGGGACCTGAGCCATGTGTTTGCTACCTTTCTCGTTAATGGCACTTCTATGGGGACAGGAACCAGCTCTGCCAGGAGACACCCATAAAATGCAACCATGAACATCACAGGGTCACTATTCGGAAACACAAGCGCCACCTACAACAGTACAAAGAAATGAGTATTTCAAATTTCCAATGTTTACAGTATCTAGTTAAATTAAAAGCTAGTTACAAAATAAAACTTTTGTAAGCCCCAAATATTGTAAGAATTGTGCTTGAAACCATAAGGGACAAGTCCAGATAGCTATTTAACCAAGTAGAGACTGCTGACTTAGGGCCTTTGAGAACACACAATGAATAACCAGTAAGCGTTCACTTTGTAAGACAAAATTTAAGCTGTATCTATATTCTGTACTTGAGGTCTGGAAATTTAGTTTCTAACAAGTTTGTTTGTTGAAAAGGGCAAGGTTCTCCTTCAAAATTTGGTTTTAATAGTGGTTGCCCAGAACTGTGACCTATAACCTTGAGACTAGATGTTTGGTAGGGAAAGTATATTTTTACAGAATTTGTTATGAAGAGCTCTGTTCACTTTTATAAAGTGTAATATTATAGGAGGCAGAATTTGCCACCAATTTCTTCAACTCAATCACTGTGACCTTGTCAATTTTATTATGATTCACCTAACCACAGAGATTCTCTTGTAAGTGAAGAAAGTATCTGTAAGTCTTTATCCTTGTAAGAAAGCTTTTCAAGAAAATTAGTGATTCTTAAATTCATTCTAAAGCGTTACATAAAATCTCATCTATGAGCACAACATATCATAAAGTATTATTCTTAAACTGTTTACATTTTTATAGCCAAGTACACATCTCCTTTCTTTTCTTTCTACTTGTGTTGCTTTCTGTGTATTCTCTAGCTAATTTGTTTTAAAATACTCCCTCAGATGGGTCAAATACCCTTCAGTATCATTTTCCAAATAACCACCCACTCAGGAGAGCCGTGAATGTCCCCTGCTGCTGAGGACTCCACCCCACCCTGGGGTCTCGGTTCTCCTGATGGTGGCTATGCTGCTCCCCGGACTGCTGCCAGGGATCCTCCTGGGGATAACCACTGTGGTCCCCCTGCTTGCACCCTACTCACTCATGTGGCTGAGGGACATCTTCTAAGAACTCGCCAAGAAAGTGCTTGTGAGCCAAACGTTTCTGAGTCCTGCATGTCTGAAAATGGCTATACCATTCTCAAATCTGTTGAATCTCTGGGAATAGAACTGTAAGTTAAAAATTGTATTCCCTCTGAATTTTTGAAGCATCATTCCACTCTCTTCCAGTTTTACCAATGAGAAATCCCAAAAGCCACTGTCATTGCCGATCCTTTGTGTACATCCTACTTTTCCCCCGAACGCTCTGGGATTATTTTCTGTACCCCTGGCATTATGCAGTGTTATGGGCATGTGTTTTGGTGTGCATCCTTGAATATTTACACTCTGCAAGTCTGAGATATTGTCCTGAATTACTATATTCATTTAAAATGTTTCACTTTCTGTTCTCCTTTCTCTTTCTGGACTCCAGTTATCAGTCAGGTGTTGAGTCTTCTTGATCGAGTCTTTTTGTCCTATTTTACTCCACTCTCCATCTCTCTTTCCTACTGGCATCCTTTTCTTGACTTATGAAACATCTTCATCTGATTTCCAAGAATATTAATATTCACTTTTTAGAAACACTGTTTTCTATACCTAGCTTTCCTTCAAGTTTGTTTCCTCTTTCCTCCCTTCCTTACTTTTCTTATCTTTCTCCTTCTCACTCCCTCTCTTCCCTTCCTTTTCTTTGTCTTTTGGTATTTTCTCTCATACTGACATTTCCTTCTTAAAAGTCCTTGGCTAATAGTTCACATTAAAGAGTTAGGCACTGAAAGAGTTATTTGGAACCGTCTGTCAGCTTGTTAACCTGCAGTTCACTTGTTGGGTGATCTGACACAGGTGACCTTCTCACTACGGGATTTCACTGGTGTATGGATTTTCACCATGTTCTCAACTATTTTCCACCCTGGACTTTCCAGTATACCAGAAGCCCTCGGGGCTGGTCCAGCTTGCCTATAGCAATACTGTCCCAAAAACCTTTCTATGATGACGGAAGTGTTCTACCTCTGAGCTATAAATACTGTAATTACTAGCCACACTCCTACTGAGCCCCTGAGATGTGGCTTGTGCAACTGATAAACTATATTTTTAATTTTATTTAATTTTTGCTATTTTAAATAGCCCCAGATGGCTACTGCCAACCATATAGGGCAGTGTAGCACAAGAGAATAAGCCTCCAGCATCCCATTTTGGCAGATAGGTACAAGGAGGTTACCTGGACACATAGAATAGGGAAGGAGATAAAAATACAGAATTTCACAGCAAGGTTTCAGAACTTTAGATTTTAATTCATAAATTCTAAGTTCTGGAATCTAACATTTTTAATATTAACATATATGAAGTCAAACAGAAAAGAAGACAAAGAAACAGTGGACAAACTATGAGTGCAAGAAAAGAATGTTGCTTTACTCTACATCACAAACTCTGCCCTATTTTTCACTGCTGATTTTTTTTGTTGTTGTTTGTTTTGAGACGGACTCTCACTCTGTCGCCAGGCTGGAGTGCAGTGGCGAGATCTTGGCTCACTGCAACCTCCACCACCCGGGTTCAAGCGATTCTCATGCCTCAGTCTCCCAGGTAGCTGGGATTACAGGCACGCACCACCATGCCCAGCTAATTGTTTGTATTTTTATTTTTTTATTTTATTTATTTATTTATTTATTTTTGAGACGGAGTCTCGCTCTGTTACCCAGGCTGGAGTGCAGTGGCCAGATCTCAGCTCACTGCAAGCTCCGCCTCCCGGGTTCCCACCATTCTCCTGCCTCAGCCTCCCGAGTAGCTGGGACTACAGGCGCTGCCACCTCGCCCGGCTAGTTTTTTGTATTATTTTTAGTAGAGACGGGGTTTCACCGTGTTAGCCAGGATGGTCTCGATCTCCTGACCTCGTGATCCGCCCGTCTCAGCCTCCCAAAGCGCGGGGATTACAGGCTTGAGCCATCGCGCCCGGCCATGTTTGTATTTTTAATAGAGACAGGGTTTTGCCATGTTACCCAGGCTGGTCTCAAACTCCCGAGCTCAGGCAATCCGCTCGCCTCGGCCTCCCTAAGTGCTAAGATTACAGGCATGAGCCACCACGTCCAGCATTCACTGCTGATTTTAAATCCCTTTTATTAATGCTGTAATTCTAACTAAATGATAGAACACTAATTTCAATGAAACAGATTATTTAAGTCTCTGCTTTTGCTCATTCCAACAAAGTGACATTCTAGTTACTTACTCTGTCTCCAGGTTTAAGTAGAGGTTCATTCTTACTTGTCAGTTTATTAAGTAGAGTATAAGCTAGTTTTAAACTCCGACTCCAAAGTTTACCTAAAACAAAATAAAAATACTAAGCAATGTAAAAGTTAAGAAACAAGTAATTAACATTTTAATGTAGAAACCAAAATACCCCATAACATACCATTATCCCATTAGTGGAAATTTAGGTAGTTTCCATCTAATAACTATTCTGCACAATGCTGTAAGGAACATCATTGTTGTCTCTTAAAAATAACTTACAGATTTATTTTTCTTAATACAAAAACAAAATAGGATTTTATTATAGAAAATTTGGACTACAAAAGAGCCAGCAGAGGCCAGGTACAATGACTCACACCTGTAATCCCAGTACTTTGGGAGGACGAGGCAGGTAGATCACTTGAGGCCAGATGTTTGAGACCAGCCTGGCCAACATGGTAAAACCCCATCTCTGCTAAAAAATACAAAAAATTAGCTCAGCGAGGTGGCATGCACCTGTAATCCCAGCTACTCGGGAGACTGAGGCACAAGAACTGCTTGAACTTGGGAAGTGGAGGTTATAGTGAGAGCCAGGCTGGGCAACAGAGACATTATTTAAAAAAAGAAAAAAAAGGCCGGGCGCGGTGGCTCAAGCCTGTAATCCCAGCACTTTGGCAGGCCGAGATGGGTGGATCACCAGGTCAGGAGATCGAGACCATCCTGGCTAACACGGTGAAATCCCGTCTCTACTAAAAAAATACAAAAAACTAGCCGGGTGAGGTGGCGGCGCCTGTAGTCCCAGCTACTTGGGAGGCTGAGGCAGGAGAATGGCGTAAACCCGGGAGGTGGAGCTTGCAGTGAGCTGAGATCCGGCCACTGCACTCCTGCCTGGGCGACAGAGTGAGACTCTGTCTCAAAAAAAAAAAAAAAAAAAGAAAAAAAAAAGCCAGCAGAAAAAGGTCAGTATTTGGTATACATATGTATATGTACATATGTGTGCATATACAACACACATATACAACTATACACATATAAGCATGTATACATGTCTGCATAATTTTCAAGAAATGAGATACTTCACCCTACTTTTTCAATTAATACTGCATTATAAATGGATTTTCATGACATTAAATATCCCTCAATTACATCATTTGTAAGAGTAGCACATAATTCATTTAATCTTCACAACAATTCATGAAATGGGTCATATCTTTATTTTAACATGTTAAATTCCTAATTTAATACGTTAAATTTAAGATGTTAAAATACTAGGCATCCCCAAAGAGAGGTTCCCCTGACCAAAAATCAAGAGACAATATAAACAAAAGCAACAGATCCAAAGGTGATCCGGGTATCAATGCCATCCATTCTTTACTTGGAAAGCCATCGGGACCTCACGCTAGGCACAGGGCCCAGGAACCAGCTCTTACTCCGAGGTCCTTCCCATCACACACCCTCCTGGCACAGCTGCTATGTTCATAAGCACTCAGTAGGGGAGAGCTTCACTGAGGAAGACAGGACACCAGAGAAAGGAAAAGCCTAGAGGACTGGGGGTGTCGGGAGAGGATGACACCAGGCAGGGGTGACCATGGGACAGGAAGACTGAGAAATATGAGTCTAAGCCCCACACCTGCAGCAGCCTTAACACACCCCCACCAAGCAGCCTATCAAAGAAGCAACACAAAGTCATCATTGAGCCCTTCAAGTCCCTGTAGCACAACTGCAAACAGGATGAGCGGCCATGCCCTGCAAGTGAGCGCTCAATTTCCCGTGTAATAATATGAAGCTCAGGTGCAACACTATGAAATAAGTGAACTGGGGGACCTGAGAAATGAACGAGGAAAAAAAAATACTAGACCAGGCACGGTGACTCATGCCTGTAATCCTAGCACTTTGGGAGGCTGAGGTGGGTGGATCATCTGAGGTCAGGAGTTCGAGACCAGACTGGTCAACACGGTGAAACCCCATCTCTACTAAAAATACAAAAAATTATCTGGGAGTGGTGGCACATGCTGTAATCCCAACTACTCAGGAGGCCGAGGCAGGAGAACTGCTTGAACCCAGGAGGCAGAGGTTGCAGTGAGACAAGACCGTACCACTGTCCTCTAGCCTGGGCGAGAGTGAGACTCCCTCTCAAACAAACAAAAAAAGACAAAACTCAACTCAAACCACTGTTTTAGCCTATTTTAAAAAGGCAATTTAAGGTGTTAATAATTGTAATGCATAAAGAATTTCAAACTGAATCCAGCTGTACATAAAAAGAATAATGCGGCCGGGCGCGGTGGCTCAAGCCTGTAATCCCAGCACTTTGGGAGGCCGAGACGGGCGGATCACGAGGTCAGGAGATCGAGACCATCCTGGCTAACACGGTGAAACCCCGTCTCTACTACAAAATACAAAAAACTAGCTGGGCGAGGTGGCGGGCGCCTGTAGTCCCAGCTACTTGGGAGGCTGAGGCAGGAGAATGGCGTAAACCCGGGAGGCGGAGCTTGCAGTGAGCTTTCCAGCCCGGGCGACAGAGCGAGACTCCGTCTCCAAAAAAAAAAAAAAAAAAAGAATAATGCATCAGTTTTATCCCAGGAATGTAAAGAGGTTCAACAGAAAATCAACATAATTTGCCACATTAACAAAATAAAGGTGAAAAATAAAACAATCATATCAATAGATGGAAGAAAATAAAAACAATTTAAATCATTCATGATTTTAAAATGATTTTAAATGATTTTTGAAATCCTTCTTAAACTCAGAAAAGGAAATATACTTCCTTAATGTGAAAAGGAGCATCTTTAGAAATCCAATAGGAAATATCATAATGGTTGGATATTGAAAGCTTCCCCTCTGAGAGAAGCAAGCTAAGGATGTCTGTTTTCAGCATTTTACTGAAAGGCTTAGCCCATGCAAAAGGGGAGAAAAAGCTGAACAACTGGAAATGTAACTACCATTATTTGCAGATGACATGATGGTGTAGTTTATGAATCTTCCATAACTGAATTCAGCAAGGCTGCCAAATGTATCAACATACAAACACAATTTGATTTCTACATACTAGCAGTAAAGAGTAAATAGGCCGGGCGCAGCGGCTCACACCTGTAATCCTAGCACTTTGGGAGGCTAAGATGGGCACACTGCCTGAGCTCAGGAGTTCAAGACCAGCCTGGGTGAGATACAAAAAATCAGGAGGGTGTGGAGTTAGGCACTTGTAATCCCAGCTACTCAGGAGGCTGAGGCATGAGAATTGCTTGAACCCAGGAGGCGGAGGTTGCTGTGAGCCAAGATCGTGCCACTGCACTCCAGCCTGGACAACAAAGCAAAACTCTGTCTCAAAAACAAAACAAACAAACAAAATAAAAAGAATAAAAATTTTTGATGAAAGTATCCACCGCAAAATTAAAACACATACACACTAAGTACTTGAGACTGTCACAAGAAATATGCAAAATCTCCCCACAGAAAATTACATATTACTGAGATAAAGTAAAAAATATTTGAATGGAGGGACAGATGTCCAAGGGCTGGAAGACTCAGTAATGCAAAGGTGGTCGGGTGCGGTGGCTCACGCCTGTAATCCTAGCACTTTGGAAGGACTAGGCAGGTGGATTACCTGAGGTCTGGAGTTCGAGACCAGCCCTGGCCAACATGGTGAAACCCCATCTCTACTAAAAATACAAAAAATTAGCCGGGCATGGTGACAGGCGCCTATAATCCCAGCTACTCAGGAGACTGAGGCAGAAGAATCACTTGAACCTGGGAGGTGGAGGCTGCAGTGAGCTGAGATCGCGCCATTGCACTGCAGCCCAGGCAATAACAGCGAAACTCCATCTCAAAATAATAATAACAATAATAACAATAATAATGAAAAGGCATTAATTCTCTTTAGACTCATTCAAAGCAATGCTCATAATCTCAGTAAGTATACTGTGACACCTGACAAGCTCATTCTAAAGTGGATCCTGAAATGCACAGGGTAAGAATTGCTAAGACACTCTTTTTTTTTTTTTTTAATATGAACACTTCACAAATGTGTGTCATCCTTGCACAGATACCACGCTCATCTTCTCTGCATCATTCCAGTTTTAGTGTATGTGCTGCCACAGTGAGCATGCGAGATGCTCTTGAAGAAGAAAACGAGACGGCAGGCTTTCGCTACAGATGTCAAGACTTACTATAAAACTACGGCAATCAAGAGAGTGTGGTATAGGCACAAAGAATAGAATACAAATCAATGAAATAAAACAGAGAACATTAAAACAGATCCACCCGTGTGTGGACAACTCACTGATGACTCATGTGTCACCACAGAGGAGTGGGGCAAGGGCTGTCTTCTCCTTAGACAAGAATGGGACAGCTGGTTATCCTTCTTTAGCAATGAACACTGGAACCCAGTGTCACACCATTCACAAAAACGCATTCCAGGTGAATGGCAGACCGAAATGTGAACAGCAAAACAACAGCATTTTCTCAAATCAATGGGATAACGTTTTGATCTCAGCCAAGGGAAACAGTACTTAAGGAGAACAGAAAAAGCAACGGGCCAGGCATGGTGGCTCACGCTTGTAATCCCAGCACTTTGGGAGGCCAAGGCAGGTGGATCACCTGAGGTCAGGAGTTCAAGACCAGCCTGGTCAACACAGTGAAACCGTGACTCTACTAAAAATACCAAAAATTAGCCGGGCCTGGTGGTGTACGTCTGTAGTCCCAGCTACTTGGGAGGCTGAGGCATAATAATCGCTTGATCTGGAAGGCAGAGGCTGCAGAGAACCAAGATCACACCACTGCACTCCAGCCTGTGCAACAGAGTGAGACTCAGTCTCAAAAAACAAACAAACAAAACAAAACAAAACAGAAAAGCAAAAAGCAAAAATCATGCAAGAAAAGAAGGTGATGGATAGAACTTCTGTTCACCAAGCAACCATTAGTGGAAAGCCAGCCACAAAGTGGGAGAGAACTCTTGCAAGGTATTACTGACAAAGGGCTGGTATCCAGAATATAATATAAAAAATTCTTATAAATGATCCCACATTAGAAAATGTGCAGCTGCTCTGCCTAGGGAGCAGCCATTCTTTTATTCCTTTGCTTTCTTAATAAACTTGCTTTCACTTTACTATATTGACTTGCCCTGAATTCTTTCTTTCACAAGGTCCAAGAAGCCTCTCTTGGGGTCTGGAACAGGACCCCTTTCTGGTAACATCTTCCTGGTGAATTCCAAAGGGGTAATACTAAGGAGACCCCCGACCCGAAGGAAGTAAGACCACAGCACCACTTCGCCGACTTTGGGTAAGTGGGGTGCATTTACCAGGGTAAAGGATGGAATTGGGTTAGAGGCCCAACTTAGGGGAGCCAGAATTTCTCCTAAGACAGAGTGGGTTAAAGGCCCCTCTTAACAAAAGGCAAGGGCACTTGAACAAACCTGGGTTCGAGGCCCAACTTGGGAAGGTTACAGCCCTTCCTAAGATATAAGGGGTTAGAGGCCCCCCTTCAGTAAAGTCCCTCTCAGCCAAGAATGGATCTGGCACTACAGAACGTTAACCACTGTTCTCTTTGGATTAATCTGCCTTGCACTCTTTGCTGACCGCTTTGGGTGACAAGGTTAGGCATGTACAGGATCATGGAACATGGGAGCATTTTTTCTCCCCAAAAGGGGAAACTCCAGAGCTGATGGGACTGCTGGAAAAGATCCCTTCATTACTGACAAGGGGCCACCTGAACTTTTGATTCAGCGTCGCTGCAATGGGTGGGTCTTTGGCCTCCCTGAGCTCCCCACCTTCCCCATCCTGCTATAGGCAATGCTTTTCTCCCTTTCTCTTTTCCATCTTTTCTGTTACTCAGGGCAACTGTCTGCTCCTTCATCTTGTCCAGAGACCACATGTTGAAAAATGTCCTTGGGAGCTGACTTGTAACCACACCGAGGTACTTTCTCTTGGTTTCCACCATCAAGTGAACAGCAATTTGAGGGTTCACGTCGTAGTTAGCTCTAAAGGTTATCTCGAGCAGTTAAAAGCCTTTGCAAGCTCAGAATTGGATGCTCTGGACTTCTGGGAATAGTCCAAGTGCCCAATACTACATCTTATTGGCTAAGGTTTATTGTTTTCACCTAGGAGGTTACCTTTGGTAAAGTTCCAAACTCAGAAATATTGGCCGTAAATCCTGGCTGAAGTTGGGTAATAAGAGATTTAAAAGGACTTTTTAAAAAAAGCACTATGGGCTGGGTGCAGTGGTTCATGACTGTAATCCCAGCACTTTGGGAGGCTCACATGGGTGGATCACAAGGTCAGGGGTTCAAGACCAGCCTGGCCAACATAATGAAACCCCGTCTCTGCTAAAAATACAAAGAAAAAAAAAATTAGCCAGGTGCACGCCTGTAATCCTAGCTACTCAGGAGGCTGAGGCAGGAGAACTGCTTGAACCTGGGAGGCGGAGGTTGCAGTGAGCCAAGATCACGCCACTGCACTCCAGCCTGGGTGACAGAGTGAGACTCCACCTCAAAAAAATAAAAATAAATAAAAAATAAATAAAAAAAAATAAAAATAAGCTAGGCATGGTGGCTCACACCTGTAATCTCAGCACTTTGGGAGGCCGGGGCGGGTGGATCACCTGAGGTCAAGAGTTTGAGAACAGCCTGATCAACATGGAGAAACCCCGTCTCTAATAAAAATACAAAATTAGCCAGGCATGGTGGTGCATGCATGTAATCCCAGCCACTCGGGAGGCTGAGACAGGAGAATTGCTTGAACCAGGGAGACAGAGGTTGTGGCGAGCTGAGATTGCACCATTGCAGTCCAGCCTGGGCAATAAGAGCAAAACTCCATCTCAAAAAAAAAAAAAAAAAAAAAAAAATTTAACTAATTAAAAAAATAAAAAAATAAAAGAGCACTATGGTTAAAAGTCAGCTTAAAAGCAGATATTCAAGGTTTAACAGCCTGGGACTCCTTGGGGGAAACAGAGGAGGCACCACAGACCCCATTTTGGGAAGAACCTCTGTTTTCCTCATGAAAGCCCAGGAATTTAAATTTTAAAATCTCAAAATCTAAGGCTCTGCTCTGTTGTGCAGCACTGTGTTATGTGATGGTTTTGACTTCACATTCTGAGAGAGCTTTGGTATAGTAACCAGGTAGGAAATATACTTTGGAGGTAGCTAATGGCAGTTGTAGGGGAATACACAGCTCTTTGCATGTGTGAATCAGCTCTTTGCATGTGTGAAAAAAGTATAAGTGTAACTGGAGTCCCAGAAGGAGAGAAGAAAAAAATGAGGAAGAAGCAATATAGGAAGAGAAGATGGCTGTAATTTTTCTCAAACAGGTAAAAGACACCATTCTACAGATTCAAGAAGCCCTGCCGACATCTTGAAAATTTCAAAGAACATCACAGGAAATGTTCAAAGAATATCACCTCTAAATATGTCATAGTAAGATGGCTGCAATTCAAAGAAAAAGAACATTTTTCAAGCAGCCACACACATTACCGTCAAGAGAGTAACAATGGTCTGGCATCTTCTCAAAAGCCAGTAACAAAATCTTTGCAGTGCTGAAAGAAGATAAATAATCACGAAATATAACCTTCAAAAATGAAGTTGCCAGCAAACCTACAGTATAATGAACATACGGGAAGTTCTACGGGCCAGAAGGAAATGATTACCCAGGAAAATATAGAATCTCAGGAAGGAATGTATATAGTAAAAGAATAGAAATGTACGACTGATTAAAAACACAAACAAACAAAAAACAATGGGCCGGGCGTGGGAGCTCACGCCTGTAATCCCAGCACTTTGGGAGGCTGAGGTGGGCAGACTGCTGGAGCTCAGGAGTTGGAGACCAGCCTAGGCCACACGGTGAGACCTCGACTATACTAAAAATACAAAAAAGTAGCCGAGCATGATGGTGTGTGCCTGTGGTCCCAGATACTAGGGAGGCCGAGGTGGAAGGATCGCCTGAGCCTGGGGGGTGGAGCTTGCAGTGAGCCGAGCTCACGTCCCTGCACTCCAGCCTGGGTGACCGGGCACAACCTTGTCTCAAAAAAAAAAAAAAAAAAAAAACACAATGGTAGTGATATCTTACACTTTGTATATAAATGCAGACAAACTACAAGCCAAGGAGAATGTAAAAAAAAAAAAAGAAGTGTGTCACAGGCTGGGTTCTTCGCAAAGCAGACGCTGAGACAGGCTCAGGTATGCAAAAGGATTACTAGGGAATACAAATCTGTGACCGCAAAAGACAGGGAGCAAGATTGGGCAGGAGGAGCTGTCAAGCCACAACGTAGAACTGACAGTCCCCACAAGTCCAATGCTGTTTATAAGGAAAGTCCATGCTAACAGAAAGCAGGCCCTTGTCCCACTGCCTTACTTGGCCATCGGCCAGGGACTGCCCTGCCAATAGCATGACCTCGATTTGAACGCTGATTTAACAGTTGGAGGTTGTGAGCTAGCCATACTCATCAAAGGCTGGCAATGAGCGCCTTTCTTAAAGAATTACAGAACAATTTTTCTAATGAAAACAGATGTAAAAATCCTAAACAACTTACTGGCAAATCAAATCTGGGTGAATAGCTAAAAGGGTAAGAAATTATAGCCAAGTGGGATTTCTTCTACAAATGAAGGACTGCTTTACATTAGAAAATTAATCAAAATAATTCACCAAATTAATGAAGGAGGAAAACCATATGATCATCTTGCTAGCAGCAGAAAAAGCATTTGACAAAATTCAATACCAACTCATGATAACAACTTTTAACAAACAAGGAGAAGGGAACCTTCTTAATCTGACAGAGTTTCTACCAACAAACAAGCAAACAAAACTACAGAAAACATCATACTTAATTACCACAGGCTTTTCCTCAGATGGAAAAACAGGCAAGAATGCCCACTCTTCAACATTGTTCTATTTCACACTGTACTGGAGGTTCTAGCTTGTGCAAAAAAGCAAAAAAAAAAAAAGAATAAAAGTATAAGTATTGGAAAGGACAAAATAACACTATCATTGTTCACCAATAAAGTGATTTTTGTAGACAGGTAATACAAAAGATATATAGACAAACAACTAATTATGAGTAAACAAAGAACTAATAAGTTAACTCAGTGAGATCACTGGATACAAAGTCATCATTTTTTATTTTTATTTATTTATTTATTTTGAGACTGAGTCTCGCTCTGTCGTCCAGGCTGGAGTGCAGTGGTTCAATCTCAGCTCGCTGCAAGCTCCGCCTCCTGTGTTCACATCATTCTCCTGCCTCAGCCTCCCGAGTAGCTGGGACTACAGGTGCCTGCCACCACGCCTGGCTAATTTTTGTATTTTTTTTAGTAGAGACGGGGTTTCACCGTGTTAGCCAGGATGGTCTTGGTCTCCTGACCTTGTGATCTGCCTGCCTCGGCCTCCCAAAGTCCTGGGATTACAGGTGTGAGCCACCACGCCTGGCACAAAGTCATCATTTTAAAATAATAGTAATATAGATTGCACTTATATATATAAGCAACAAATCAGTAGAGAAAATTAAAAATTATAGCACTTGTAATAGGAATAAATCTAATAAAAGATGCTCAAGACTTCTGTATTCCAAAGTATAAAAACATCACTGAGAGAAATTAAAGCAGGCCTTTAAAAAGGGGAAAACATTCCATAGTCATAAACTGGAAGATTCCATAATTGTAATACAGGTTGAGTATCCCTTATCTGAAATGCTTGAGGTTAGAAGTGTTGGGATTTCAAATTTTTTTAGGCTTTGGAATATTTGCATTATATTTACTTCCCAGTTGAGCATCACATCACAAGGCCAAAAGTCAGAAATCCAAAATGTTTCAATGACCTTTTTCTTTGAGCATCATGTCAGCTTCAAGCAGTTTCAGATTTTAGAGCATTTTGGATTTTGGATTTTCATATTTGGGATGTTCTCAACCTATAAAACATTAATTCTATTCAAATTGAACTAGAGATTCAATACCAACCAATAAGCATATGAAAATAATTTGTCACCAGGCAAATGCAAATTAGCCTGTGCTACAACACACCTATAACAAAGACTGTAACGAAATAAGCAATATCACAAGCTGGTGAGAAAAGAGTAACTGGAACTCCTCATGTACTCACTGGCTGTGGGAGTGAAAACTGCTGCACTGCCTTTGGAAAAGTGTTCGGCAGTATGTCCTAATGCTGAACAATTCTGCTTCTGCATTTATACCTGGCACAAATGCCTACATATTCTCACCAAGAGACTCACATAAACATGTTCATAACCGCACTATACACAATAGCCCCAAAGTGGAAACGACACAAATGTCCATCTACTTGGGAGTGTGTAAGTAAGTTCTAGTATATTCACACGATAAAATAATACCCATCGATGAGAATAAACTAAAGAACACCTGTTTAAAAGCAGGTAAAGTCAACAGTGTGCGCAGTCAGGATAGCAGTTACCCTTCGTGTGTGGGGGGCGTGAGGGGCTTTGAACCTAGCAACACTTCTGCTTGGAGTGCTGATGACAGACCGCGTCCACTCTGTGGAATCATCAGGCTGTAGACATGCTTACTATTTGTGTTACAAAAGAAAACATAGTATGGAACCAAAAGATGCCACACACACAAAAATACATCCTGCATGATTCCCCTTATACAAAGCTGAAAATAAGACGAAACTAAACTACATGGGTCAGAATGCATATCTAGAACGCTCCAAACACTCGAGCCCAGAGCAATGACAGTCACCACGCATCAGTAAGTGGGCCCCTCTGGAGGAATGGGTAGTTGATATAGGTCAATGTTCTATTGATCTGCCAGCCGTGCTGGTTTCTCAGGAGTATTTGTCAAGCTGTATGTCCATGCTGTGCTACGTGTGTGACATTCTACAGCTAACTCAGAAGCACAACTGCTTTCTGTGAACACTTGCCATAGGTGAGAGTGTAGGTGGCTTTCCCAGTCGTATCCAAGGCAGTCAGACAGGGGGATTTGGGCTGCGCTGTGCCCCAGCGCTGCAAGGTGGCCAACAGTGACGGTGGTCGGGGTACACCTGCAGTGAGAGGCTCCCCCTTCAGCACACTCGTCTCACTTCCCTCAGGCTTCGGTTGATTTGGATCTGGTTGCTGAACTACAAGCAAAATCAGAATTTTAAAATCAGCAATTCAGAACACCATGAACACATTCTCTTTTTACGCATTCATAGTTTATAATACTGTTTCTTAATCCCAACTGTAAAAAAGCTCACGATAATTTGTTTAGATCTTTGCATCACAGTCACTGCCAACTAACCAACGGATTAAAGGAGCTTTAGTCATGGATGATGATGGTTGTGAAATAAAGTTAAAAGTAACCCACCATCCTAGTGACCACAGCCTCACAGACAAAGGTGACCTTGGAGTGGTTCCCACTTTCCCAACCTCTGGACAGCTCTGTGTCACCTCTACTACCGCCGGCACCACAGCAGTGAACAGCAGGTATCCATAGCCTGGGGACAGGACCTGGTGGCCCACTCAGGAGGCAAGCACCACGTCAGCCTAGGGATCCAAACAACTATCACCATGTTCAAAGAAAAAGACATAAAAGATTATTTGATTATAGGCCGGGCATGGTGGCTCATGCCTGTAACCCCAGCACTTTGGGAGGCTGAGGCGTGTGGATCATGAGGTCAGGAGATCGAGACCATCCTGGCCAATGTGGTGAAACCCCGTCTCTACTAAAAAAAAAAAAAAAAAAATTAGCCAGGCGTGGTGGTGGATGCCTGTAGTCCCAGCTACTCGGGAGGCTGAGGCAGGAGAATGGCGTGAACTCAGGAGATGGAGCTTGCAGTGAGCCGAGATCGCACCACTACACTCCAGCCTAGGTGACACAGCAAGACTCGGTCTCAAAAAAAAAAAAAAAAAAAAAAAAGATTATTTGATTATATAGGTCCTGGAAAAAGATTACTTTAATCTTGTCTTTTACTTTAAAAAGAATTACTTTAATCTTCTTCCAGGAGCTGTATAACCAAAATTTGCCCAAGTGGTAAGAAACACTGCTCTAAGATGCATTCACACCAACAAACTCTGAATTTGAAAGGCACTGAGCAATGGCTAATATTGATGTCAACCTGATGGGACTGACGTATGCAAAGTATTCTTCCTGGGTGTGTGTGTGAGGGTGTTGCCAGAGGAGACGAACATTTGAGTCAGCGGACTGGGAGAGACAGACCCACCCTCAATCTGGGTGGGCACCATCTAATCAGCTGTCAGTGTGGCCAGAATAAAAGCAGGCAGAAGGTGGAAAGACTAGACTGGCTTAGCCTCCCAGCCTACACCTTTCTCCTGTGCTGGATGCTTCCTGCCCTTGAACACGGGACTCCAAGTTCTTCAGCTTTGGGACTCAGACTGGCTTCCTTGCTCTCAGCTTGCAGACGGCTTATTGTGGGACCTCACCTTGCGATGGTGTGAGTCAATATGCCTTAATAAACCTCCCTTTATATATATATACATCTATCCTATTAGTTCTGTCCCTCTAGAGAACGCTGACTAATACACACTATCTGATTACAAAGGGGAAATAATCTCCTAAAACCTTTGTCTAATCCTCAGGTGTGGAGGAGACCCTGGGCTGGTCTGCTGCCAGCAGTGATACTGCACAAACAGCTAAGGTCTGAGAGTGGGACCAGCATGGGGGTCCTGTGGCTCTAACAACACACTCACATGCTTGTACTGGCTTCATTTCTGGTTTCTGCTTCTTGCTAGTTTTCTTTTTAAAAAATATAAGTATATTCTTTCTTTCTAAATATGTATTTCATTCATATATGAGGCTAAAATTCTGAAAAGCAGCCAAATCTATGCTGAAAATTAAACACTTTAAAACCACAAGAAGATGAGTATTTCAGAAAGTTTAAATTAAAAATTTAAATAATGTAAGTTAAATAAAACCTTAGAAGTATTTTTACAAAATGCTAAGTCACTTGAATATGAGCAGTAAATTTTCTACCTGCTCAAATAAAGGAAGCAGTCATGTGATTCTAAATTCACCATTATACACTGTGACCACTGAGTCTGGAAACAGAATATACATAGCAATAACCATGTATAATACAGATTTGCCCTGTTTCTCAACTTCATGGCCACCCTTTTCATACAAACACAAAAGCTCAAAGTTGGACAACTCTTACCTTCCAACAATTCCTCAAAATCATCCACAAAGAACTCCTTCAATGGAGGGCGCTTTGGCCTCTTCAGGGTGTTAAGAAGCTGCTGGATTTTGGAGGACACTCGGCTGTTCACAGGGACACCTGTCACGGGAAGGACAGAGGAGCACTGAGGCCAGGACACATCACACAACCTCTGGAGAAGTGGACACAGGTGTTAAGGCCCAAGAACAAACCACACGATGCAACAGAGCTTACAAATCCGTCCAAGTGTGGGCCCCACTGGACAGTCATTTTGGAATTAATTCATTTAGAAAACACTTATTGAATGCCTTCCAGGAAATAGGACTTGTTCTAAGCTAGCAGTTTTCTTTGTTTTTGCTTTTTTGCTTTAGACGGCATCTTGCTGTTGCCAGGCTAGAGTGCAGTGGTGTGATCTCGGCTCGGCTCACAGCAATCTCCGCCTCCCAGGTTGCAGCTATTCTCCTGCATCAGCCTCCCGAGTAGCTGGGTCTACAGGTGTGCACCACCACGCTCGCTAATTTTTGTCTTTTTAGTAGCGACGGGGTTTCACCATGTTGGCCAGGATGGTCTCGATCTCTTGACCTTGTGATCTGCCTGCCTCAGCCTCCGAAAGTGCTGGGATTACATGCATTAGCCACCACGCCCAGCCTAAACTAGCAGTTTTTTAAATGGTCCAGGGACCCCTGGGGCATCCAAGACCCTTTCAGGAAGTTTATGAGGTCAGGACTATTCCATGGTAATATTAAGAAGCCATGGCCCTGTAATCCCAGCACTTTGGGAGGCCGAGGTGGGTGGATCATGAGGTCAGGAGATTGAGACCATTCTAGCTAACACAGTGAAACCCTGTCTCTACTAAAACTACAAAAAATTAGCTGGGCATGGTGGCAGGCGCCTGTAGTCCCAGCTACTTGGGAGGCTAAGGCAGGAGAATGGCGTGAACCCAATGTGGAACTTGCAGTGAGCCAAGATGGCACCACTGCACTCCAGCCTGGGTGAAAGAGCAAGACTTCTTCACAAAAAAAAAAAAAAAAAAAAAAAAGTCATTTGCCAGCCAGGAGCAGTGGCTCATGGCTGTAATCCCAGCACTTTGGCTGGCTAAGGCAGGAGAGGATCGTTCGAGGCCAGAAGTTTAAGACTAGCCTGGTCAACATAGCAAGACCCTGTCTCTACAAAAAATTTAAAAAATAAAAAATTATCTGGATGTGGTGGCTTGTGCCTGCAGTCCCAGCTCCTTGGGAGGCTGAAGAGGAAGGACTGCTTGAGTCCAGAAGTTTCAGGCTGCAGTGAGCCATGATCAAGTCAATGAACTCCAGCCTGGGCAACAGAGTCGCTATTAAAAAAAAAAAAAAAAAAAAAAGCGGGGGCCGGGCACAGTGGCTCACTCCTGTAATCGCAGCACTTTGAGGGTCCAAGGTGGGCAGATCACTTGATTTTGAGACCAGCCTGGCCAACATGGCAAAACCCCGTCTCTACTAAAAAATACAAAAATTAGCCAAGGTTGGTGGTGTGCACCTGCAGTAAAGAAACAAAAAAATTAGCCAAGAGTGGTGGCAGTTGCCTGGAATTCCAGCTACTTGGGAGGCTAAGGCAGGAGAATCGTTCGAAACCAGAAGGCAGAGGTTGCAGTGAGCCAAGATCACACCACTGCGCTCCATCCTGGGTGACAGAGCAAGACCCTGTCAAAAAAAAAAAAAAAAAGAAAAAAGAAAAAAAAAAAAAGAGAAGAAAAAGCAGAGTTGGAGGACTCCAACTGTATAATTTCAAGAATTTTAAGAAAAGCACAGTAGTCATGGCTATACAAGGTATGAGGACAGATAAATAAGGAAAATCACAGTAGTCATGGCTATACAAGGTATAAGGACAGATAAATAAGGAAATGGAACAACATACAGAGCCCAGAAACAGACCCTTCCCTCTCCAACATGGTCTACTGATTTTCATTAAAGATGCCAAGAAACGTGGTGGGGAAAGAATGGTCTTTATTATAAATGGTGCTAGAACAACTGAATAGCCACATACAAAAATGTAAACTTTGATTCATACCTGATACTTATGCTAAAATTAACTCAAAATAAACTATCTAGCTAAATGTAAAAACTAAAACTATAAAATTCTGGAAGAAAATATAGGAGAAAACAATTGTGAAAACAATTGTGAAAAATTTCTTAGGTATGACACAAAAGCACAATCCATTAAAAAATCTGGTAAACTGAATGTCATAAAAATTTAAACCATCTCCTCTTTGAAAGGCACTGTTAAAGCAAGCCAGGCTGGGAGAAAACACAAATGATACACCTCATATGGGATGACTTGTATCTAGAATAGATAAACAACCCTCAAAACTC
Organism: Piliocolobus tephrosceles; assembly: GCF_002776525.5. NCBI lineage: Eukaryota > Metazoa > Chordata > Mammalia > Primates > Cercopithecidae > Piliocolobus > Piliocolobus tephrosceles. Next base: position 32,989,408 of record NC_045452.1, read on the forward strand.
AGTAAGAAAATAAGCACAATTTGGCTGGCCACAGTGGCTCACAATGTAATCCCAGCACTTTGGGAAGCCAAGGCAGGCAGAGATGAGGAGTTCAAGACCAGCCTGGCCAACATGGCAAAACCCTGTCTCTACTAAAAATACAAAAATTAGTCAGGCATGGTGGCATGTGCCTGTAATCCAAGCTACTCGAGAGGCTGAGGCAGGAGAATTGCTTGAACCTGGGAGGTGGAGGTTGCAGTGAGCCAAGATCGCACCACTGCACTCTGCCTGGGTGACAGTGAAACTCTATCTCCAAAAAAAAAAAAAAAAAAAAAAAAAGAAAGAAAGAAAAAAAAAAAGGCAAAAAGTATCAACAGATACCTTCCCTAAAGAGATACACAGATGGGGCCGGGCGCGGTGGCTCAAGCCTGTAATCCCCGCACTTTGGGAGGCTGAGACGGGCAGATCACGAGGTCAGGAGATCGAGACCATCCTGGCTAACACAGTGAAACCCCGTCTCTACTAACAAATACAAAAAACTAGCCGGGCGAGGTGGTGGGTGCCTGTAGTCCCAGCTACTCGGGAGGCTGAGGCAGGAGAATGGCGTAAACCCGGGAGACGGAGCTTGCAGTGAGCCTAGATCCGGCCAGTGCACTCCAGCCTGGGCAGCAGAGCGAGACTCCGTCTCAAAAAAAAAGATACACAGATGGCAAATAGGTACATGAAAAGATGCTCAACACACCATCAGCCATTAGGGAAATGCAAATTGAAATGGTAATGAGGTATTTCTACATGCTTATTGGGAGGGTTAAAATTTTTTTTTTTTGACGGAGTCTTGCTCTGTCGCCCGGGCTGGAGTGCAGTGGCCGGATCTCAGCTCACTGCAAGCTCCGCCTCCCGGGTTTACGCCATTCTCCTGCCTCAGCCTCCGGAGTAGCTGGGACTACAGGCGCCCGCCACCTCGCCCGGCTAGTTTTTGTATTTTTAGTAGAGACGGGGTTTCACCGTGTAGACCAGGATGGTCTCGATCTCCTGACCTCGTGATCCGCCCGTCTCGGCCTCCCAAAGTGCTGGGATTACAGGCTTGAGCCACCGCGCCCGGCCAAAATTTTTTAAGCATAATACCAACTGTTGAAAAGGGTGTGGAGGAATACTCTCACTACTGATAATGAGAATGTAAAATGGTACAATCACTTTGGAAAACAGCGTGACAGTTTCTTAAAAAGTTAAAAATAGGGTGGGCACGGTGGCTCACACCTATAATCCCAGCACTTTAGGCGGCCAAGGCAAGTGGATCACTTGAGGCCAGGAGTTTGAGACCAGCCTGCACAACATGGTGAAACCCCATCTCTACTGAAAATGCAAAAATTAAGTGGGCGTGGTGGCACATGCCTGTAATCTCAGCTACTCGGCAGGGTGAGGCAGGATAATCACTTGAACCCAGGATGGGGAGGTTTCATTGAGCCAAGATCATGCCACCACACTCTAGCCTGGGCAAAAGAGTGAGACTCGGTCTCCAAAACAAAAGTTAAAATACACCTACAATATAATTCAGCCATTCTACTTCCAGGTATTGACCCAAAAGAAATGAAAGTACTCATCTATGCAAAAACGTGTACAAGATTGATTATTCAGAGCAGCTTTACTTGTAACAGGCCCAAACTAGAAACAACCTAAATACACATCAACAGGTGAACAGACAAATTGTGATGCATCCATCTAATGAAATATTACTCAATGAAAAGGAGTAAACTATTGACACAGAACATGAATGAATCTCAAAATAATTATGGAGAGTGGTAGAAGCCAGACCATAAACGTAAACGCTGTATGATTCCATTCATATACAATTCTAGAAAATGCAATCTAATCTAAAGTGACAGAAAGTAAATCAGTGGTTCCCTGAAGTGTACGGGGAAAGCCAAAGGATCCAAACAGGGGAGGACCAAGGCACACAAGGACACTTTTGGGCATGGTGGATATGGTCATTACCTTGATTGTAGTGATGCTTTCACAGGTGTACAAATGTCTTAAAACTTACAATATTGTACACTTTAATTTTTGTCTATTTTTTTGAGAACAGAGTCTCACTCTATCGCCCAGGCTGGAGTGCAGTGATGCGATGTGAGCTCACTGCAACTTCCGTCTCTCGGGTTCAAGTGAGTCTCCTGCCTCAGTCTCCCGAGTAGCTGGGACTACAGACGCCCACCACCACACCCGGCTAATTTTTTGTATTTTTAGTAGAGACAGGGTTTCACTGTGTTAGGATCGTCTGGATCTCCTGACCTCGGTGATCCACCTGCCTCGGCCTCCCAAAGTGCTGGGATTACAGGTGTGAGCCACCGCGCCTGGCCGAAACTGTACACTTTAAATATGTGAAATTCATTATGTCAATTACCCTTTCATTAAACTCTTAATCTTTTAAAATATAAAGAGTAATAAATTCAATTAAAAACATGTCTAACCAATGTACAGCCTGCTTCACGTTGATTCAGTATTTTTCTTCTGCCTCTGGACAAGGAGATGAAAGCCCTCGACAAAATCTGACACCCTGTTTGGGAGTACCAAAATATATGATAGGCCCCAGCTCTGAGCTCCTCTGAATTTTTATTTAAATTATTACTTTGGGGAAAAAAAATGACATGATTTTGATAAAAGACATTGAAGACTCTTTCAAAAAGAAATGGTATAAATGAGGACATGATGAAAGTTACACTGACATCTCTGAGCCTGTACGTGGGAAGCCATGACTGCTGCTGTACCAACTTCACAGGCTGCTGAGGATGGAGAGTATAGGGGCTGTTCTGTCACAGGTGGGTGTGTGCACTTGCACTGACTAAGTCATTCTGTCTGCCACATTGAATCTAAATAAAGAAACTTCCCACAGCTTCTCATTTCCCTAGTGTATTGCAGATCGAAACTCCTTTTGCATCCTATCTAAATTTGGAAGTCTTTTCCCTCCCCACTCTCCTTGTTCCCCCTCTGACCAATTCCATCGATATTTCCAATTATTTCTCCACCTGATGCTTTCCATAACACTAACTGCACACACTGGTTTCCATTTATCTGTACAGATTAAAACTGATGGTTGGCTTGGGTTTGCTACACTGAATCCATTAAAACTGTGTTCAATTCCCAAAGACAAAACCTGTGCTCTGCTATTTCACAAGGAGAAAGAGAGGCATGCTCACCATCTGCTGTTTCCAGCATGCTCCCGCTGCACCCCCGAGGAACACTTCTCACAGAAGCCACCTGTGGACGCTCGAAGTACGAATGCTCCACGAGGCCCGTGGTGACATCAGGAGGGGCAGAATGCAGATCTGCTTTTGAAAAACACACCCAAAATGAAAGTGGCTGTTAAGTCAAATGAGTATTAAGCTGCTCTTCAAACCCCATTAGTCTAAAGCTCCACTAGCTGAGCTCTAAGCGGGGCGAGTGTGGTATTTTCATTAATTTTGTTTTCTTGGCTGACCAAACACATTTGAGGACCCTATGAACACCCAGACACGTTATGCAGACATCTGCATGCATGTGGGTGGCTCAACACTCACAGAGATCCAGACTCAGAACCACCGTCTTCAGCACACAGACAGGCACAGAGTAAACCTGCCGGTCACAATGGCCTGATGAGATTTCGGTTAGAAATTCCCTCAAGGGGCCGGGCGTGGTGGCTCACGCCTGTAATCCCAGCACTTGGGGAGGCTGAGGTAGGCAGATCACCTGAGGTCAGGGGTTCGAGACCGGCCTGGCCAACATGGCGAAACCCCGTCTCTACTAAAAATACAAAACCTAGCCAGACGTCATGGCACATGCCTGTAATCCTAGCTACTGGAGAGGATGAGGCAGGAGAATCGCTTGAACCCAGAAGGCGGAGGGTGCAGTGAACCGAGATCGTGCCACTGCACTCCAGCCTGGGCAACAGAGTGACAAGAGGGAGGGAGGGAGGGATGGAGGGAGGGAGGGAGGAAGGAAGGAAGGAAGGAAGGGGAAGGGAAGGGAAGGGAAGGGAAGGGAGGAAAGGAAGGAAAGAAGAGAAAGACAAAAAGACAGACAGAAAGAAATAAATTCCCTCAAGGAAGCAGAAACAAATTTGAAATCAATTGTCATTGGTACATTTTTTTGTAACATTATGAAAAAAACAGCCAGGCTCATACAAACTACTACAACCCCCAAAAAAGTATGTTGGACACCATACCTTTACAGTCCTAAAAGAATACAACTACAGAAATTGAAACTTCCCCCACTGCCAGTTAAAATATCTGCAAAACTAAGAGACCACAATCAAGTTCTTTTTTTTTGAGATGGAGTCTCACTTTATCACTGCCCAGACTAGAGTGCAATGGCACAACCTTGGCTCACTGCAACCTCCGCCTCCTGAGTTCAAGCGATTCTCCTGTCTCAGCACACCAAGTAGCTGGGATTACAGGCATGCGCCACCACACCCGGCCAATTTTTGTATTTTTAGTAGAGACGGGGTTTCACCATGTTGGCCAAGCTGGTCTCGAACTCCTGGACTCAAATGATCCACCCACCTCAGCTTCCTGAAGTGCTGGGATTACAGGTGTGAGCCACTGCACCTGGCCATAATCAAGTTCTTAAAGTAGAATTGGTGTAACATTTAAAAACAGACATTCGATCTGGAACATGTGTAAAAGTCACTCCTTCCATTGTCTCAATGTACATTTTTGTGTTTTATTTCCATGGTACGGTCTGTCTATCTGTTCAGAATGCTGGCTGACTGTAAGTTCCTATAGGACTTATGGTTGTAATTGGGTCTACCACTAGGAAAGGCATTGTGTCTTTATAGACATTGTGTTCTATCACAATAATGAATACATAGACGCTTGTCCACTTACAAAAATCAACACTGGGGCCAACACGATAGCTCACATCTGTAATCCTAACACCTTGGGAGGTCGAGGCAGGCAGATCAGCTGAGGTCAGGAGTTCGACAGTGGCCTGGCCAACACGGCGAAACCCTGTCTCTACTAAAAATACAAAAATTATCTGGGCGTGGTGGTGCATGCCTGTAATTCCAGCTACTCAGGAGGCTGAGGCAAGAGAATCGCTTGAACCCGCGAGGTGGAGGTTGCAGTGAGCCGAGATTGCACCACTGCACTCCAGCCTGGGGAACAGAGTGAGACTCTGCCTCCAAAAAAAAAAAAGAATCAACATTGGCTGTGCAGCGGCTCACACTTATAATCCCAGCACTTTGGGAGGCTGAGGCAGGAGGATCACTTGAGCCCAGGAATTTGAGACCAGCCCAGGCAACATAGCGAGATTCCATCTCTTAAAAAAATAAATAAATAGCTGGGCATGGTGGCGGATACCTGTGGTCTCAGCTACTTGGGAGGCTGAGGTGAATGGATCACGGGAGCCCAGGAGTTCCAGGTTACACTGAACTAGGACCATACCGCTGCACTCTAGCCTGGGCCACAGAGTGAAATCTTATCTCAAAAAAGAAAAAAAAAAAAAAAATCAACACTAGTCTCTGTTAGGTAGAGACAACTGGTAATGTTTAATATTTTAACGAAGGTACCTATTAGTATCACTGTGGTACTCCTAGATACAATGTAAAGCAGTAACTTTTTACTAGGTTTGTATAAAGCTGTGAAGCATATGAAAGCACAAACTCACTATCTGCATAGCAGAATATACCTTGTGAAAAAATCTAAACCGTTAACACTTTTCACAACCCTTAAAAAAGCCTGATGCAGATCAAATTAGCATTTTAAAGTATGTCTATCAGGAGGTTCTTTCAGTTTAAAAAGAAATTTCCCCACTCTTCCAAATCCAGCAAAAAGAATAAATGATTTTAAAAGTATATAGGGAAAAAAAGGTATACATGGTATACACACATGTACTAAAAGTAGTTTTTAAAATAGCTATATAATGGCCGGGAGCAGTGGCTCATTCCTGTAATCCCAACATTTTGAAAGGCCAAGACACGAGGATCACTTGAGCCCGGGAGTTCAAGACCAGCCTGGGCAACATAGTAAAAACCCCATCTTTCCAAAAAATTTTTAAAAATTAGCTGGGCATGCTGGCATTTGCCTACAGTCCCAGCTACTCAGGAGGCTAAGGTGGGAGAATTTCTTAAGCCCAGGAGTTCAAGGCTGCAGTGAACTATGATCATGCCACTGTACACCAGTGTGGGTGACAGAGCAAGACCCTGTCTCTAGGGGAAAAAAAAAAAAAGAAAAAAAAAACCAGCTGCATAAAAATAAACATAAACTACGTTCAAAACAAAACAAAACTATAATTAGAAGTATTGCTTTTAAAAATAGGTATTTACATTAGTATAAAAATGCTTAATATATTTGATTTCCTTAATCCAAAACTGAAAGTGATATTTTTAAAAATTATCTTTACCTGATACATTCTACCTCAAATGTTTTACTTAATATATTCTTCCTCTTTTCATGTTTCTTTCCTTAGTTTAAATTGAAGACACATCTAGTGTTAGAAACTAAAACAAAGGATGATTTCCGTAATAAGAGGGAAGTTGAGTATTTTTGAGATTTAGAAATTCAAATTAACTATGCCCAACATTTAGGATGTGGGTAGCTACAATCTGTAGAAAATTGCAATCCTGTAAGCAAGGTATTAAATCAAGTCCAAGTTAAGAACTTTTTAAAAAATTTGTTAGAATTGATCACAAAATGTTGACGCTAGGACTAACAGGAAAGGAAGAGATGATTACAGCTGCATTTGCAGGAGTCAGGAGCTGTCTTCCATCAACACAGGTCATAAACCTACATTATAAATAATTGCAGCCAAGTCCTTTTCAGAGAATGAAAACATCTAATTCAAACACATATTAGAGTTAAATGCTTTGCTTTTAACTGGAAAGCTGAGGGCGGTATGGTTAAACATTCTGAACTGTGGCTAATTTTCATGCTGAGTAAGCTTTTATTTCTAACCCACCAGGAAACGGTGTTGAGATGACTCAGCAATGGCTAATAAACTCAAGCTACAAACGTTTTGTTTGCTTTCCTGGACCATCTCACCTAGAAAGGAGATTCTGGGAGAAGAAATGAGGTAACAGAACATTTAAAATTACTGTTTTCCTGCCCCTGCCTCAGAATTGGAGTTAACTACGTATTTCTGTAAAGTTAAATCACCAATGATGAACAGAGAAGAAAAACAATAGTGCAAAAGCTGTTTCCAAGGTATGGACTGTACACCTCCTTGAGAAAAGGTGGGCAGCAGCCTCTGGCCAGGGAACACCCAGGAAAGCCACAGAAATAATCTGGGCAGGCTGTTTGCCAAAGAGGAGCTTTCTCTGTGGAAAATGCTGCCTTCTGCTACCCTGGTAGTCTTAGCGTTCCTCTATGAGCTGGAAGCAGTTTAGAGACAGAGCAGGGCACTGTGAGCTTTCATCTGAGACTGACACCTCAGGAGAAGGACACATGTTTAATGGAAACAGATGTATTAACTCAAACAAATAAAAAATGAAGAGCAACAGTGATGCACCCTACGGAGGATGCTGAGACAGAAGCTGTGGGCCACTCAACGTACCCAACTTGTCCCCAATCCAGCCAAATGACCAAGGTCTTACAAAAAAGAGCTCGGCACCCATGGGGACCCCAGCACAAACAACAGCATGTCACGGGTGTCACTATTTCAGTTTTGGCAGAAAAGCAACTAAAAGCAAAGAAAACGAATAGGAATCAAGAAAACTGGTATTAGCCCTGGCTTCACCACTTAGGCTGCTGTGCGATCTCAACCAAGTTAAAATCACTGGACTTTTTTTCTTCCTTCCTCATCTGGGGAAAAAAGGGGATTAAGATGAGTCTTCAACAATACTGATTGTATTTGAGGGTACTTGTGCAAGAGTCTATGTGGGTTTCACATGCCAGCTACATACAGTTAACTATGCTGCCGTTTTAGTTAAAAAATAGAATTTCAAAGGATGAAAGGTTTACACTTTTTTCATGTCTAACATGAATGTAATCCAAGAGACTCTATGATTTGGGAAAGATCCTCGCATCCATATGATTAGCTCTGACTGACACCTTTTCACGCCGAAGGCTGTCTAACCTGCTATCCGGAAGAGCGAAAGCCAGACCACACTGCAGCCCTCTGCCCCAACTCAGATTTCCAGCCAGGTACAGAGACAACCAATGGCCCTGCAGCTATGAACATACAGCCAAGAGGAAAGGCACCGACAACAGAGAGGCAGCCAGGTCAAGGGTGATGATCACAGCCACCAGCAGGTATGGATGTGTGCTGACCATGTACCCTGCACCTGCTGTGTGCACCAGCTGCCCCTCAAGACCAGGAAGGTGTAGGACACTGAGAAACACTAACCTGCTGTGTGCACCAGCTGCCCCTCAAGACCAGGAAGGTGTTAGGACACTGAGAAACACTAACCTACTGTGTGCACCAGCTGCCCCTCAAGACCAGGAAGGTGTTAGGACACTGAGAAACACTAACCTGCTGTGTGCACCAGCTGCCCCTCAAGACCAGGAAGGTGTAGGACACTGAGAAACACCACGCCCTCCTGGAGGACTCTGAGAAACGCCCCATGCCCCAAAGGACTAGGACTGCCAAATTAAAGAAGCATCAAGAACTACTTTTGTTACCAAAAGGACATTTCCCAGATGAAAAATAAGGTAGGTCTTGATGGGGAAAAAATTTGCAACTGAGCTGTATTGTTCAAAAGGTTATTAGAGATTTAATCTAAATGATGAATTAACCAAATATTACCCCATTTCTTTCAAGTGCAATTATTAAAAGCTCAAAATCAATTTAATGTCTCAGGCAGAAAAAGCCAGCATGGGTTATCTGGGTTGTGTGACCTCAGTCACCTGGAGAGCACTCAGGCCCGCAGCTAAGTCTGCAGGGTGGTGCCCAGCTCAGGTGCCCTCTACCTGCTCCTCTGTCCTGGACACTCCTGACCCCGCTCTGCTGGCACAGGGGCTGCAGCAGCTTGTTACTGACCTATGTGGGTGTGGGCCTCAAGGCCTGCGAGTGCAGTGGCAGCGGCGGCCCCCGGCGTGGCTGCAGCACTGGGAGCGGCGGTGGGTCTCCCTCCCGGGTGAGATGAGGTGGAGGATGCAGAGGATGAGGTGGACGAGCCCTGAATGACCCGGTCGAGCCAGGGCTCGACGCTGGAATGGCTCTGGAGCGGAGTGGAGGTGAGTCGCCCGGGTCGCCGTAAAGAGCCCTCATCTTCTGAGGCAGACGACGTGTCTGTGGTTAAAATAACGATGACAGGCGTGATATCGGGATGAATCAAGAGGAGGACGGAGTTCCCACTCGCACTGGAGCCTCCCAGGCCTGTGTGCAGCATGCTTCTGTACACCTGGCACAGCTCTGCCCAGACAAAGCCACACAGTCAGCTCAAAGGTCACCCTCAATCTAGAAGGGTGTGCAAGGAGCCCTACTGTGGGGAAAATGATTCCATGAGTCCCCAGCTCCCCAGAGAGAACTCAGCCACAGGGCACCACACACACTCAGTGAAGACAGCCTCTGATCTCCTAAACAGCTTCGGCATCTACCTCAGTGGGGGTGTCCCGTGAATATCCAGTGCTGCACTGCATGTCCACACAGTCAGACACCATATCCACACACCAGTCAGCATCCCCCGGGGGCGAGCCCGGGCCCAGCCCTACACCTTGGAGGCAATGAGAAGGCCTCCGGCCTGTGCACGGCCCCAGCAGCAACATGGTGGCCACGGGAGAACCGCAGCCCGGTCTGTATGCATCCTCTCAGGGGAGTCAGGTGAACTAGCTCTACAAACAACTCCTTCCCCAAGAAAATGGCTTCAGTCAACAAAATTAACTGTACATTAAGGTTTCGTCAAGTCAGCAGGAGTGAGTGTTTTATTATGGCTTTTACAATTATTAAAAAATTATTTTAAAATTGGATAGTGTCTATAGCTATGTTTAATAAAAACAATAATTTGACAGTCATTTCTAAGATTTTTTCAACACTAAACTTCTTTTAAGCAAGAAAGTGTTACCAAAACCACTAAATCATCTTGTGAATCTGGTGTGTTTGGTTTTATTGTGTAGTATCTCCATATGCATCAAACTAAAAATGAGTGTCACTATTTTTGTTACTTTAAATATACAACAATGCAAGTTCATGAATATGAAGTCATTAGACACTATCAACATCTTGCACAGTTTAAAAGGAAGACTAAAATACATTATTGCTAGAGAGAAACCTCATATAAAAGTTTTCATTTCTAATGGTACCAATAATAAAACAACAAAATCAACCCCAAAACTTTCCAAATAGTCTTATACTGTTGCATGTAAGTCCTGGTTACAACCTGTTAAGTTATAGGTAGTGAGATGAGAATAACTGTAAAATTCTTCATTCAGGAAGCTTTAGCTTAGTGCTTATTTTAGGTTCCTCTTAGAGCTTTAGGTTCCTCTCTTTACTAGAAAACATAAATAGCATCTTAGTAAAATAAATTAAGATCCACACAAAAAGTCTTACAGAAAGCAAGTACCCATTTGGGTAAGAATACTATGTATACCACAGATTTTCAGGTAAGGAATATGAGCATATGCAAACATTTTTAATCTCCAAATGTGTCCAATCTGTACTACAGGCCAGACGGATATTCCAACTCAATGGGAAGTAAACAGGATAACATCAGGCCTGTGAAACACTCAAAAAAGCCACTCCTGACATTGCTTATCAATACCTGGAGGCGTGTAGGTTTCCACAGACGAATGCACAAGGACAGAACGTCTTTTCGAAGGCATAGGCATCTTCCTCTCTTTGTATTTGGCCAAAGCTGCTTGCACGGCTTCAGTGTGGACATCTACACAGGAAGGACAGCAGTAAAAATACTTTTTACAAGACTGGTTATAAAGTAACAAATTAAGTTTCATGTCTTTGTTTTCAGCGGGGGTAAAAGGAACAGAAGCTCTGTCTATCCCGCACGCTGGTCCTAGATTTCTTTAAATATTCCTTTGTTTGTAGATCTAACTTTGAAATCATGTAAACATTTCCATAGTTATAAATCAAAACGGAATAAAAGAGAAATCGCCAAAATCGAAAACAAAGCGAAACAAATGAGCCTAAATGTGTATCTTGTTGTTGGTTTAAACCTCGCTTGTTCAACCCCTGGCCCACGAGCCTCATACAGCTCAGGAGGGCTTTGAATGCAGCCAAATACAAATTCGTAAAACTTCTTAAAAATGTTATTAGTTTTTTTCGCAATTTTTTCTTAGCTTATCAGCTATCATTAGTGTTAGTGTATTTTATGTGTGGCCCTGGACAATTATTATTCTTTCAAAGTGGCCCAAGGAAGTCAAAAGATTGGACACCCCTGGTTTAAACTACTGCAGCTGTCTTTAAAACACCGAAGTTAGACTGGTCAACCTCTACTTGCAGAAATATCTAATAAGGACAAAAGTAACTGTACAAAAAATGTTTAACTCTCTCATATTGTTGACAGCAGTGAGGACATTGTCATACAGATTTTTCGTGACTCCTGTGGGATATGGCAAATGAAAAGCACTCGATAGTCTGATTCTACCATCCCTAAAGCTTGGACACTCATGAGGGAGAGGAGATACAAATGTAGATGAAAGAGGTAGGCTGGACAAAGTGGCTCTTGCCTGTAATCCCAGCGCTCTAGGAGGCTGAGAAACGAGGATCGTTTGAGGCCAGGACCAGCCTGGGCACCAGAGCAAGACCACATTTCTGCAAAAAAAAAAAGTTTTTTTTTTTGAGATGCGGTCTTGCTCTATCGCCAGGCTGGAATGCAATAGCGTGATCTTAGCTCACTGCAATCTCTGCCTCCCGGGTTCAAACGATTCTCCTGTCTCAGCCTCCTAAGTAGCTGGGATTACAGGCGCCCCCCCACCACGCCCAGCTGATTTTTGTATTTTTAGTACAGATAGGGTTTCACTATGTTGGCCAAGCTGGTCTTGAAGTACTGACCTCATGATCTGCCCGCCTCCGCCTCTCGAAGAGCTGGGATTACAGGAGTCAGCCACCGCGCCTTGCCCAATTTTTTTTTTTTTTATTAGGCAGGTGCAGTGGCATGCGCCTGTGGTCCCAGCTACTCAGGAAGCTGAAGTTGGAGGATCACTTAAGCCCAGGAGTTCCAAGCTGCGGTAAGCTATGATTGTCCCACTGCCTTTAGCCTGGGTGACAGAGTGAGAACCCAAGAAAGAAAAAGAGAAAAAGAAGGGAAGAAAGGAAGAAAAGAAAGAGAGAGAGAGAGAAAACGGGCACAGTGACTCATGCCTGTAATCCCAGCTACTGGAGAGGCTGAGGCAGGAGCATCACTTGAACCCAGGAGGCAGAGGTTGTGGTAAGCCAAGATCACGCCATTGCACTCCAGCCTGGGAAACGAGTGAAACTCTGTCGAGAGAGAGAGAGAAAGAGACAGAAAGAGAGAAGGGGAGAAGGGGAGGTGAGGAGGGGTGAGGAGGGGAGGGGAGGGGAGGAGGAGAGAAGAGAGAAAAGAGAAAGAGGGGGATGAAGGGAGGGAGGGAGAGAGAGAGATGAAGTACAGACCCTGCAGTTGTGAATCTGAATAGATTATGTCACTACAAACAAATGTGGTATCTTGTCTTTTAAAAGTGTGTCTTACCTCTGTACATTGAAAATGTCTACAAACCACAATCAGCCCAACAGCAATCGGCATCCCTAGTGCCCAGACTGTGCTCTTGAAACACCATCCTCACTTAAAAAAAACCCTGAGAAATGGCAGATTCTGGAGCAGGGGAAGAAATGCCCAGGATGAGCCTAGAACTTCTTATCTTAACAGCCAACCAGGAAGTGCTCAAACAACTCGAGCCAATTTGAAGAGATTCCCAATGGCGAAGAATGGGACAATCTGAGTATCGATAAGGAGAAATACTAGAATGGACTGAAACATCAAATATGATACTGATAAAAGAAAAGAAGAAAAAGGAAAAGAGGAAACAAAATCAATTGGTTACCACTGGAGGAGGCCAGTGACTCAACCTATTGTTCTGAAAACTAGTAAATAAATGGAAAGAATTAAGTATTCATCCTGACTTTCCTGTACCAAGCTGTAAATAACAGAAGTTTCTCTTTATGGAAATATTCTGGCATTTGAATGAAGAAGGAATGTCAGAATCTGAATTTCACCATTTTGCAGCCCAAAGGAAATCATCAATCTAAGAACTGCGAAAATCACGGGCTTCCAAGCGCCACAGTGAAGAGCAAGAGTCAGGCCCAACAGGCCTCTTGGTGGAGGAACACAGGGCCGCCTGTGAGTCTTGTAAACAGCTGAACATTGTAACCTGACTTTCATCAAACCTAGTGAGCTAAAACGCATGTCAGAGACATCAAGAGGAACCATTAGACAAACACAGCTCAGCTTCTCCTACAAGCTAAGGTTCATAGAGGCTGAAAACACTTACCAACCAACTGCAGTGTGAGCTCTTATTTGGATCCTGGGTCCCAATAAACTTGTTCTTTAGAAGCCATACGAACATTGGCCGAATATTTGATATTAAGGAAGTATTTATCGTTAATTACTTTGTGATAATGGCATTATTTTTTAGAAATATAATCTTTTCAGATACAGAGAACAAGACTATTACGACATCAAAATGACAAAGATCAAGAATATTATAACATCTAGATGAAATAACATATCTGAGATTTGCTTTGAAACCATAAGGGAAGGGAGGAAGCAGGTAGAGTATAGATGAATCCAAGCCAGGGCATGGATGGCCGAGAATTTCTGGAACTCGACTATGGGTCCAGGGGAGCTACTATACAAAGATGGCCAGTTTTGTAGACGCTTCAATTTTCCCCAACAAATGTCTGAAAACATTTAAAAATCTCACATTTAAATGGCTTGTAGGGCCAGGTTAAACCTTTTCCTACTCAGGAAAGGTGAAGAATTCACACCTATACATATGATAAAGGAAACTTATGGATATCAAAGGCACAGAACAATTCTAAAAGCTTCCAGAGAAAAAGAGTAAATCACCTTGAAAGATCAAGAAACAGATTGACAGTACTTAGTAGGATCACCAGGCACAAAAAAGCAACAGTTTTGAAGAAAAAAGTGTTAAACCTATAATTTTATATCTAGCCAAATTATCATTTAAACATGAAGATTTAATAAAAATATTATCAGACATATAAGGTTTGAAAAGCATTTCCACACAAGGACACTACTGATTTTAACATTTATTATTAAGGTACGATCATCAAGAGAACACTGTTCTGCCATAAAGGCAGAGGAAGAGATCACTAGAACAGAACAGACAGTCCAGAAATAGAGGCATGCATTTACGTGTAACTGCTTTTAGAAAAAAGTGCAAAGGGAATTCGCTGGAGAAAGCACAGACTTAAGGAATGGTCCAGGAATAGTTGAGTATCTCCATGCAAAAAAATAAACTATGATCCATAGCTTGTACTTACACTAAAATTAACTAAAAAAAAAAAAAATCACAAACTTAAGGGCACTAAAATGGCACTAAAAAACCTAAAACTATAAAACTTGTACAAGAAAACACAAGAGAGAATCTTTGTAATCTTGGGTTAGGGAAAGATTTCTTAAACACAAGAACAAAAGCACTATCCATTTTAAAAAAATAACTTGGACTTCATCAAGATTAAAAACTTCTGCTCTTCAAAAGATACTTTAAAGAAACACAAAGATAAATCACAGCCTGAGAGAAAATATTGGCAAATCCTATTTATGATAAAAGACCTGTATTCAAAAGACAAAGAATAGACCTAGTATAAACCTCACTAGGGCAGAAATCAGTTTATAACATCACTTCCATGAGCAGGAACAGGGTTGGGGAGAAAAGCCGGGACATGTAGAAAATTCGGAGGGGCAGAAAGGAGGAGACGTTTCCTAGGACCAGTCTCATGGAAGGCACACATGCGTGCATGCATCTGCATCCAGGCATGAGGACAACAGTGCTCCGTGAAATGCTGAGGGCAGCCATCTCAGGATTCAGAGGTATCAGGTGATTTTTACCTTTGTCCTTAAATTTGGTACTTTTTTAATATATTTAACACTAAGCATGTATTATTTACATAATCAGAGAAGAAGTTGTTTGCCACATGATGAAGTTTTTTTATAAATGTATATCAAATTGGTAAGACATTATCTGGTCAAATATTTCTTAGACTATTTCTTTATACCCCCTGTTGAAAAAACATTTAAAATATTAATCTTCGTTTTCAGTATTCTTAAAACGACAATTATCCCTATTAAAATTTTTTCTGAAAAAGGGCTATCAAAAGAGCTTAAATATGAAGAAAATATACAATCACACAGTGGTGAAAATATTAAATAGATAACGTGCTCAAGTTATTAATACATAAACTATAATAGAAAAACGTGAATTTTTTTCAATGGCTATTCTGTTAATTCCAGTAAAATATCAGAGACAAATTTAAATATTCATAAAAGCACTGCCAAACAGAGTGGCATAAATTTAATTGGAAGGAAAACTCCGAAATTAAAAAAACACTAAAACACCTACACCTAGCAGTAAAGAAGATTCGTAAAGCACAAAAATTATTAGTATCAATTTCAAAGTAAAAAGCATACAAAAGTTTTAAAGAAAGTATTCTAGTAAGAGAGAGAAGACTTCTCTAGAGAGTTCTGTAGCCATCCCCTGAGAAAGTGCCACTAAAGCTACACCACACATTAAAACAGACCGTGGTTACGTGAAGGTTAAATGTTTTTCTTGAAAAAAATATGATGATGTACGTTACTGCTTATGTGAAAATAATTTCTTTGGCAGATATTGTGGCAAAGAACAAATAACTGAAAGACTTCATGGCGAGAGCCCCAGGGCTCCAGGCCTGCCCCCTTTCCCCACTGCCTGGGCTGTGACCCTACCTGACCGGAAGCGCTCATCCCTCGAGGTGGTGGGCCGAGACTTCTGCTGCTTGGGTGCAGCCGCCGTGGTTTGTGAGGGCCCAGGAATTCTATTCTCTGCTTGTAGAGATGGGTCTATTCCTGAAACACAATTTTATGGGAATACCTGGTGTGAACAATTTGCTTTTCCAATTATGAAAAAAATCCACTGAAAACAGCTTACATTTCTCATCTGTTGCATACACTCTATCAAAGAGCCTTTAATCTGGAAGTCAGTGATAGACGCATGAATGCTGTGGGTTAAGGGCAACATCCACTTTCATGTTCTCCTCTCCCCACATCACCCCGCCCTGCCTCTCATGCACCATCTGCATGAAGGGTGATGATCAAACAGCTGGCCCTGTACCCTTGGCAGCACAGCACATGGCAGCTCACATCAGGGGTGGGAGCCGTGGTAGAAAGCCCTCCCAAAGCCCACTTCTGAATTGTGTTTCTAAGTCTGAAATGGCCTGTGCTGCTTGTCCCCAGCATTGTTGCATAGTGTCAGTAAACCCTGAGTGAGAAACAGCTCACCAGAGATCACTGGGGTCCACCCGTAGCCCTCTGATATAAACAGGAAAAAAGTGAAAAGGCAGAGAAAACAAGAGCGAGAGGGGCATTAGAATGATGGCGTCAGGGCACAAAGTGCTCAGAGGCTGGGACCTGCTCAGGCCAGGCCAACTGCCCTCGCTGCACCGCCCACTTGCTCTGCCTCCAAATCAGGACAAACGAAGAGCACATTGTTCTGCACACCCCTTCACCAGGCCCTCCACTCTCCGGGCAGTGGTCCCCTGGCCCC